>NW_028241417.1:0-105465 GCF_964263255.1 Lissotriton vulgaris | reverse complement strand
CCAGACCTAGTGAAATAGTTTGTGCTCCATGTGTACTCCTATCATGATGATACTCAGATTAGTTCCTATTAGAAAAAAGATTTTGATACATCAGCAGACGCCTTCCAAACATGCCAGCGGCAGTTACATATTGCACAAGTGAAAAATGGCTACCACACAATGCTGACAATTAGCGGTGGGTGAAATGTTTCATTCTGTCATGGAATTGGCAGAATGTGGCCACTCCACACTATTCTTGGAATGCAGGGACATCGCCCACTTTTGTTAATCACCATGCAGCCTAATATTTTCCTACAAGGATCCAAAAATGCGAGTTCAAGTGTGATTTGCTTTCCCCTAGTGCCATTTTCTAATGCAGACAATCTCGATGGGTCATGAGCGGTGATGGTCAGAGGGCTGCTTCTCAAGTAGATTTGCTGCCGCTTGAGTAGATTTTCTACTCGAGTAGCAGCAAAATCTATTCAAATGGCCACATTCAAGCAGATTTTTCAGCACTGCTCATGCTACTGGCCTAAACTGCAGCACAACATGCATATTTCTGCCAGTTGGAGGAACTCTGTGGAATCTCACAGAGTTTTTATGTAACTCTTCAAGTTCTGGCCACCTATATTAACATTACCAAGGTTTTGGTGGCATGGGCCAGTACGTATAAATTCTGCTTGAACTACAAGCTAATGAAATCAGCTTCACATGCTTTATCACCTAAACACTCTCTGTGGAATAGTGTAAGAAATTGAGGTATTAGCCGATGGGGTGAGTACCCACCTCAAGTAATAACCACAACGCTTGTCAGGGTAAATCCTCAAAGTCACTTAATTAACCTGAGCTTTGGCACAGACCACATAGTCTTTTCTTAGAGGGAATGTGCAATGTATATCTGCCGCACCAAAATAGTAATAAATACACAAATCCCAACAAACAAAAAATCCCAAACCAAGTTGATAACATAGAGTAAGTTTAACTAAACAAAATGACTCCACAAAGACAAAACTCCAGTAGGGGAAACTGAAGTTATGAGTTTTTAAAGTTGAAATATAACATGGTCATCTGATGGCACTTAACCTGTACCTAAGCCCAAATATCCTCCGCAGGGCAAGGTAGCAGGCTCTGGCCAAAGAAGGCTCCATGTCATTGGATAGCTACTGGACGAAGGCTTGGTGAAGCTGTTCACTTTTGGCAGAAAAACTCCCAGCAGGGGAAATTTGAATTTCACACCCAAGGAATGTCCCTCTCTGGCCATTTATTGCACCATTGCCCGGTGTAGATTCCTACCCTCAGACTTAGTCACTATTTAAAAGATCAATTTCTTCCAGTGAGACAAGGCTGTAGGCTACAGCTAAAGAGGACTCTAAGAGGTCGGAACACTTCTTCTCGAGATCCTGTGATTTGGATTTGCTGTCATGGAAAAGATTAGAGCTAAAACAACATAACTCTTTAGCCCAGCACCAAAACACCTTCCTCAAATCAGTGTGGCAGGTTGACCACAGTCTTCTGGAGGTCTTTGGAGCCAAAATACTTCTAACTCCCAGGTCTTAGGGAAGATTAGGAAGTCCAGGACCTTGATGACAGCACTTTAGGGTGAAGACTCACTCTAGCAGAAGCCAGAAGCAGGGTCCAGGGCAGGTCGGCTAGAAATACAGGAAAATGGACTATTGTAGCTTGTTGTGTACCAGTATATTGAAAAGCAGGTAAGCCAAATGACACTTGTAGTCCACTTCATTGTTGTGGGTATATGAGGGAGACCAGGTCCTTCCTTCTAGGCTCTTATCAGGTCACTGACAACAAGTCGAGTTCTCTTCTGTTCTTCTTCAGTTCCAGTGATCTGAGGAGGTTACTGTAGGTAGAACATATATGCCTGGCACCTGCCTTGCAGAGGAAGACCGCTGTGTCCTCCCTAACCAACACAAGAGAAGATCCCTTACTGATCGTATCAAAGTTATCCCCTACAATGGCAAAGAGATCTTTGCAATCATCAAGGAATTCAGTACCCCAGAAGCCTCAGCCAAATCCATCACTCCCCTGGGGAATTCGGCGGCAACCTCTCCATCTTCTTTCACAGCAAAACTGAAAATATCTAAAATAACTTTAAAGAACAACCGAAACCAAGGACATCATTACCTCACACAGAGACATACTTCTAATCAACTGGAGAGCACTCACCAAGCAAGACACCACTTCAGTCATAAAAACCCTCCACTCTGGGGCCCTCACAGACCCCTTTCCATATCATTTCTACATGTTGAAGCACATTTGATCAGCAAATTCCTCACTCATATTATCTACTCCTCCATTGATTCTGCAATGTTCCCAGAGGACTGGTACCATGTTGCAGTCACAGCCCTCGTCAAGAAACCTTTGGCCTATCTCGCTACTACCGTACTCAGCAAAATTGATTGAGAAGCCAATCAATGATCAACTCATCAACCACCTGTAACTCCACAATCTTCTTGACCGCACTCAGTCTGGCTTTGAAAATGGCCATAGGATGGAGCCAGCACTCATCACTGCCATAGATGAGATCTGCGCCTTTCTGGACCGAAAAGAAATAGCTTCACTTGTTGTGGGGATTCGGTGTGTGCACAGAACTGTGCATAGGAAACTAGGACCTCAGTGACTTGTGGTGTACCAGAAACTCACCTCAGTACCCAGAACCCCTATGCGTTTAGCATCAGGGACTTATTCGTTCTCCATCCTACCGCGAAGCTTCCTATGATTAGACAAACCAGAACAAGCAACTTAGAATACTCTCAGGAATGGTGGGAATCAAGAACACTCTTTTGTTTGTATTTCTCATGTAAGTCCAGATTCTGAGTAAATAGAAACACGATGAAGTTTAAAATATTTATTTCAATGATGTGCTCTAAGATGCATTAACTTGGCTAACATAAGCAGGCATGTGATTAGAAATAATACAATTAGCATTGTTACAATTCCATAAAACACAAAGGGAGAAATCACATTATACTGATAGTGGAAACAGGTCCTATAGCGCCTTGTGTACCACCCTCCCCTTGCTCAAAGCTAGGTTTTATAATTATAGAAAGTTTCAACGAGGAACCCCATACCTCAAAGATCACTTTAGATGAATCACATCAAAGGATCAGTCAACTCTGTTGTTGAAGGAAAGGTTTTTCTCCAGGTGCCTGAAAACCTGCATGCAGTGTAGTATTAAAGGCACTCGAATTTCAGCTTCATGCAGCTGGAGCATATTATGTCTAGAGCGTAGGCCGATCACATTGAATCAACAGCATACATTGTTATTTTACCTTGACGCTGAGAGCACAAACAGTACAGGCAGAGACTGCTGTGCAAGTCTAGGGATGTGTAAAGCAGACAGTTCTCATGTGAAGAAAATCAAGCAAGTTAACTTTCAACAACAGATATATGTAGTGTTGTGTATAATAACGGCAAAGTTGCAAAATGGCGTTTAAACTTCTAATGCGGTTATGCTAACATAGCAATGTGTGCAGGCAGGCACCGGTCTTCACTACACCCTCAAACTGTTGGCCCTCTCCACTGTGTATCACACTCTCAGCCTCATCAAAAGACTACAAGCAAAAGGCAGCCAAGGTCCAGTCCTGAAATGGACGTGCTCCTTTCCCACAGGGACAACACACAGAGTCAAACTCCTGCTCTACACATCGAAGCCCAAGGACTTGATCTGCATTTTCCCTTCAGGATCATCCCTCAGCCCTATCCTGTTTAAGATTGGTACCATTCACTGATGTCATCATATCTCTCTCAATCTCCATAATTTCTTATGCTGATGGCATGACGTCGAGGTCATCCACTCAATGTCTGACAGGTCCTCCACAACCAGATCCAACATCACCAAATGTATGATCTGCATAGCAGAATGGATGAAAACCAACTGCCTGAAACTCAGCTCGGACAAAACAAAAGACCTCTCCCTGGGACTCAACCTGGTAGCCATCAGAGCTTAGTCCAACAACAATACCTTATGACCACGCAAGAAACCCAGGCATCATGTTAATTGACAAACTCAACATGGCCGTGCAGGTGAACCCAGTCAGCTCCTCCTGCTTGCACATACTACGTATCCTCAGGAAAATCTTCAAATGGATCCCTAAGAGCACCAGGATTACCTACCACTCAAGCCATAGTCACTAGCAGAGTAGACTATGGTAATGTACTCTATGCCAAAATCTCCAACTACATTCTCCATCCACTTCAGACCATCCAGACCACAACAACTAGACTCATCCTGGACCCCCCACTTCATGTCAGACCTCAGAGAACTCCACTGGCTATTGAAACGGAAATGCTGCCAATGCAAACTCCTCACGCATGCATGCAAGTTACTACACAACATAGGACCAACATACCTCAATTGACTGCCTTCTCTTCCTCCAACCCACTAGACACTTTCTTTTAGCCCCACTCTACCTTGCACACACTGGCCATATCTGTAAAAGGAGAATTAGCAGCTTAGCCTTCTCCTACAATGCACCCAAAACATGGAATATCTCCAGGTGCACACATTAGGGTATCCATCTCACCTCTTGAAAACCACAAGAGGCTAAAGACCTCGCTCTTCAACTGACCCATGCAGATGACCTACATACCTGCTCCAGGGGCTGGATAACCTTCAGGTGATACATTGCACTCCAATAATCCAAGAAAATTACATAATATAACATAACAATAGGGTAAATGTTCCCATGGTCACTACTACCCACTTTTGTAGTTATTTCTGTTTGTCCTGGTGAAAGCAATCCCACAGAGCCCCTCTGTGCCTAAATCCAAGTTGGTGAAGCCTTTTTACCCTTGTGCAGAGCCTGTGTGTTTACTCCAGAGGAGTGACCAGGGAAATGAGTAACCTCTTCTCTGTTCACTCAAAACCAGTTCTGCGGGCCGCTCCTCTCCCACTGGGATTGGTGCCTACCTGTCTGGGAAAACAAAAATGGGCCCTGCCCAGGTGTCAGCTATCATTTTCCTGTGACAGGGTAGGCATGTTTTAAATCAATTGAGTTGATTGTCACCCCAGATGGTCATCCTGCCAGAGGGACAGAACCATCTTAACTCAGAGAGGAAGTTCATACCTCAGCAGGTAACTTTTCAGCTCTTGGATGACAGTTGGATTTTATTCGCACAGGCCTCTTAAGGCTTTAGGAAGTGAAATTGTAACCTTATTGTAGTAATGTCTATAAAATATTTATCACACATTTGACTTTACAAGTTTAAATCTGTAGGTGTTTCCTAGCTGAATGTAACATTATCAGATGGGATATTGCATCCCAATACTTTCCAATGAAACAGTCAACCCTCCTACAGTGGAAATATATTTTGGGGCCTTTTCACTATAACAACATGTTTAACAATAAACATTTTCATGCCCTACATTTAAATACTATACACACTGTCTTGTCTGCAGTAAGACCTGTTTATTAGTGACCTATTAATATTTAAAAGGTAAGGTTTAAACATGTAAAAAAGGGCTTCTTTTGACAAATTGAAATGCAATTTGAAGCCAATCAGGGTCATATTGGAAGGTATAGCACAGACATTTTACTACTGGTTTGTAGGGTAAAGTGTATAAAGTTCTATAGTCAGCAAACACAATCAAGGCAAAAACATGGGGTACAACACACACTAGATTATCATTTCAAGCACGTAGTATATCTATTCTACCTCCTCCTCCTGGCTGAACATTTGTAGTCTCTGCAGTTGTGGTGTGAGGATGGACTGAGAAATTGTCTGCATCTGGGAATTCCTTGTATCCTCTAGACTATAATTCAGGCTGTTTGCCCATTATGAAAGGGATGACACCCAATTGCTGCCAGAAACTCCAGATCTCATCCAAAATGAAATTACAAGAGGCCCAATATTTCTAGGCACATATCCCACTTATGAAAAGCCTTAGACTTCAGGAAAATATACAGCAAATTGTGCAGTATTTCCAAATCCTACATATTCTTGCCTAATCCGGATCTAATATATTTACAGTCCAATAAAACAGTGATTATATGACAATGTAACATTATTTCTGAGTGTAGTATTATGGCAGTTTACAGAATGCAGCTGTGTACATGATGCAGGGCAGTAGAAGATATAATCACATTTCTAGAATACTGATTCTCCAGCACTGGCACCTGTTGGAATGCAGTTTCCATTTATGGGAGGGTAAATGAGTATCTGTGTGTTTCACTAGTTAAAGTTCAGATATACGGTAGGGCTTTCCGGATAATAACCATATGTGGCATAACAACCAGGCCCAATTGAATGCACAACATAAGAGACACCAACACCTTAGAGCAGTGGTTCCCAAACTTGTTTTAACCGCTGCTCCCTTGACCTATTGTCCACTGGCCGTGGCTCACCATTAGGCACATTTTTTGGGTGATCGAGGGGTGTATACCCAACCTTGGGAGTGCTTCAATTTTTCTCCCTTAAAGTTATTGGGAGGACGCTGATAGAATATATTCACACCATGCCAATTCATATAGACCCTGCATGGCTACCTTAGTGGTTATCACCTCAAAGGGAACCCCCTCCAGATGAATGACCCTGAGCATATGCGAGTAGGATGTGGCATGGTCTTTTGTTCAGTAAAGGCGTTATAAGTGCTCACCCTCCACCCAAATAAGGTGAGTTTCCTGGCATATAGCGATGTACACTCCACTCCTTTAATGATACAGATCGAGTTTGTGTTGTTTGGTTGCCATCCCCATCCCACAGATATTCCATGTCATACATTTCATGATATGTGGTCGGCCAGCCATGTGAGATGATAACGTTGGAAACAGCCAGTCCCACACCCTGATCTCAGCAGACCTCCTTCTTATTCACCTAATTTCTGAGACAGTAAACTGTAAAGTATCTTTGCATCCCAAACCCAGTGCAGCCCAGCAACAACTGGCCTTCAAAACTGGATCATGTGAAGGTGTAAGTGGCACATTGCTCTGCTACTCCACTCTTTGGGAAAAAGCATTATGAAGTAGGCACAGGAGATCAACCACATTTACCCACTCCTGTCCATTCCAGCCCAATTATAAATCAGAATGCCAAAATTCATTAAAAAAATCCCACCCCGTAGAGTAGGACACTCTGATATAGTAGTCCCAGTAGCACCCACACCAG
Organism: Lissotriton vulgaris; assembly: GCF_964263255.1. NCBI lineage: Eukaryota > Metazoa > Chordata > Amphibia > Caudata > Salamandridae > Lissotriton > Lissotriton vulgaris. Next base: position 98,364 of record NW_028241417.1, on the reverse strand, counting down.
CACGTCCTCAGGTATGCATTACCAGGAGGCCCTCAGTTCTTATATATTGCCAGGAGACCCCCACTTCAGGGTAGGGGCACCCTTCTAGGGAAGCCATGTAGTCCAGTTGTGCACTCGCTAGCAGTGGGGGGAGAAATGTTCACAGTCTAGTCACCCACCACCCCTGTCTGCATCTTGTATCTTTGATGGCATAAACTCTCTCCTAAGAGCTCATCAGGAGTCTGGATGACTATATTTGGTACTCAGTCATTGTCAAAAGTTAGCTTACCAGAGTCAGTGTCCCGTGGATGGTGCCTGGAAGTAGTGCTGTCCTCTGATTTGGACTGCCTGGTCACCATGATCTCTGCCATTGCCAGAAGAATTGCTGCCCTGTCCCTTTCAGCCTGTAATTGAGTTGGTTTTCCAAAGAATGCCTCACATTGCTGCCCATTGGGAACACCGCCCAGGCCTGACCTGCTGCAATGCAGCCAGTGGTCCCCTACTGTGGCCCTCCCACTTGATATGTTTCCATACATGTCCAAGGCTCTTCTGGGTCTATGCAGAAGTGTGTGTTGCCATCTACCATTATATACAACTTTGTGGGGAACTAAAGAGAGTACCAGAGAACTTCTTCCCGTAATGCCCTTTTGACTTCTAAGAAGGCTTGCTTGGTTTGTACTAAATAAGAGAACATGGACCCCCTTCCCTTACCAATCTTGAATGGAGCCCCATCTTTTGCATGTGGTAACAGTGTGTCCTTGTCCTTGTAATGCAATAGTTTTGCCACAAATGGTCAAGGCAGGCCTCCCCGGCTGGTGACCATGCTGGGACCCTGTGCGCCTGTTCCATCACCATGAAAACCATGGCAGAGATTAAACAAAAGGGGCTCTACAGGGCACATTTTTGTGCCTCATGCCCTATGGGTGCACACAGTGGGGCACAACATGTTCTCCCCTGTGTGCATGCACACCAGTTCCTGCACGGAATGGACTTTTCAGTCGGTTTCAGTCCATTACATGCAGAAACAGTTTTTGGCATTTCCCATTCTGGTGCCAATTTTCAGGGCACTCATAATCTGCCAGGCGATTGGAACATGGCTTTGGTGGTGCAGTGACGGGGTGGACCTGGCACCGCATAGTCAAAGTCGTAATCTTGCCCTTCGTGAGCATACCACCCCCCTGTCTTCATATTAGGGACAATGCCTACACGTGTGTGACACAAATGTGCTTTATTATTACGCCTATGTGGCGGCGCAGATATCTGTGAAATATAAACAAAGGCAGGCAGATTACATTCTCGGCCTAAGCAAAGGATACCATTTCCTAAATATACCCTTATGTTTATTAGCATAAACAGAGAAGACACTTCTGCTGCCTTCCAGGGGTAACTGTATGCCGTAGCTTTCACCTAGCAGCTAACCAACATCTTTGTGAGGGGTCTCCTGTTTGTGACCATGATGTGGTCTTGCACTCTTACCCATCAGGTAATGGGGTTAGATCATCCAGAAGGGGTTCTTCTTGGAAAAACATACATCTGCACCCTAGCTTTTTCAAATTTCATATGTTTGGAATAGTAATGATAAATCCTCCTTTCTGGTGAAGTTGAATTTAACATTTAGCATTCCGTCTAGACATTCACAAAACGAGGAAAGATAGGTGTGACTGAATACCTATCTACACACATCTACATTCTGATGGCCTTGCCTAGGCAGGATGGAAAGGGGGGGCTAGCACTTCACTTGATCAGACAGTGTCCTGTCCTCACACAAATGACTGATTAACCTCAACAAATAAGTGCTGCGTCTCTGACTCCTAAAGTCAAACACTATTGGAATTGTAACTGAAGCACTGTCAAAAGAACTGCTGTGCTGTTGAAAAGACTCAATTGGACTGCTGATCTTGCAGGCCTGCTTTTTTGTTTGTTTCCCTGCTGCTCTGTGACTCTGCTTAAGGAGATCTGTACTCTGCCTTCTTCCCAGTGATCTCCAAGGGCTTGTTAGCTTACCTCCTGTTGCTTGAGACTCAGGAAAGTAGGATTGCTTGAGACTCAGGAAAGCAGGAAATGCCTTTATTTCATGATTAATACAAATGTTTACAATATAAGATAGTACTGTAATCTAAAATATAAAAACACTGGCATGTAAAATCAATAAAGTACAATTAAAACAGACTGAGTAAGTCAGAACTTGAATCTGTTGTGCATAGTAGGATCTGGAAGTTAGCAATATTGAATAAGTGCAAACAATATCTTTAAAAAAAGAAAAATCATCCAGTGGGCATCCGAGCCATTTGAAACAGCTTTGCATCTGTTGCCTACTAAACTTTAAGTTACTTCAGTGCACTTGTTTTTTGGCTAAGCGGGGGATCTGTCGTGTCAGTCTGGCGTAGTCATTTGTCAGTCGATTCCAGCCCTTGCGAGCTCAGGGTGAGAATAGGTGCCAGTGATCATGCCTCATAGATGCTGCTGTGTAATTCTGATGTATCTGATGTATTTGATGAATTTGGCATATATATTTAGCTGAACGATTTGTAAAACTTACAGATGAAATGTCTCTTAATACAGAAAAGAAGGTCAAGACTATTTCATCACATATAAATTCAATAACTTGTAAGTGTGCTAAAGGCTGAGGTAATATTTTGTCTCTAGAATTACTAAAAATAGAAGCTCTGTTCTTTATGAATAGTTCTACTGTAAGCAGAGTACATATGCCAAAATAAGGTAAATATTTTGGAATTTTGAAAAAAATAATTTCGTTTTCAGGGGAAAAAATAGTTCCAAATGTTTTCAGTAGCTTTTGTTTATCAAAGCTGAAGGCCGAATTCAGAGTTCAGGGGAACGCTATGTGCCGGTTTGCTTAAAAAGTTATTCTTTCTGTCCAGGGGAGAACATTACTTCAGACAGTTGTGCAAAAAAACAGTCTACAGCTTCAGGTGAAAGTTCGACCATGGTTGAAAATGCTGTAACCGGGCAGTCGTGAGAATGATTGCTATCATCGGTGTCAGGATCAGCAATGCTCACAGAAGGTCGTACCTGGGTGATGTTGCTCTCATTTCTTGCTTCACTCCCACCTAATCGTTGTGGTGAAGTTTCAAGGAATGCCGTCATCAGGATTGGTAACCGCTGGGGACAACACGATGCATGAGCCGTTACTGGACTTAGCAAAGTATCGATATCCATTGGTACTGCTGACTGTAGTGTAAGACAGGTGTCCAACACGCATTCTTCTCTGCATAGCATACATCGAAGCACAGGTATGATGCAGTTCTGCCATATAGGTCTGAATGAAAGAAACCAGGTCATATTCAGATCTCTTAGCCGGGCAAATCCAAGGACTTTAGTTATGCGGTCCCGATAGTGTATAGCTAGGATTGTTCCTTCCATTGTTGCTGAAGTCTTGCCTGCGGTTTGGCTTGCCATATCGGAGCAGAAGAGTCAAAAATAAAATTCCTGCTACGAGTCCCAAAAGTAGTGGTAGGCCGCCAAAGACCGAATGGGCAAAATTGGGAAAGATGCCCAGGACTGCTTCGAAGGGTGTTAACAGTCCCGAAAAAATTGTCTTAAATACATGTGCGATACCACTGGCATCTGACATATTTTGGATTTGGCTTAGCATTTCTACGAAATGCACGGTGCAATTAGTTGATAAAAGTGTATGTATCTCTGCCGTTGTCCTTGCAACTTGAAGATCATACGTTTCTTTTGATGACGAAATAGGCACTGTTGTCTGTAAATGCACAGACTTCATTCTGCTTACAGTATCAATTCGTATAGAAGAGATATTCAAGGGAGGCCAAATCGTCACCTCTTTATCAGTAGGGACGTTTGGATACAATGCTTGCATACAGCAAGTGACCATGGAACTAACGCTTACGAGATATGCTTTCCCTGGCACCATGCCACAACAGCTGTGATCCGTTATTAGAACGTAACTCCAGATTGGAAAGGGGCGACCATTCGGTCCCCCCGAACGTATGGTGGAGTACCTCGATCCCCCCGGGAAGCCATTTTGGGCAGGAGGCGCGTCTCGGCTGGTATGCCCGAAGCGGCATAGCCGGGGCGCGCTTTTTCCCGCCCAAGAGTGGGTTGTCCTAGACACTGAAGCCGTCTGCCACGCCCCTGGAGGCGGGAGGAGGCGGGTTTACGCCCGCCCAGAGAAGAATAAAAGGAGCAACAAGCCAAGGAAGCATCCTCTTGTTCCTGTGCTCTGAAGCTGCACCTCCTCGCTGCACGTGAGCTCGAGACGGAACGAAGAGCCAATTTTGAAATTGGTAATTTCTCTATTTTCTCTTTCAGCACTGCAAATCGCGTCAGGACCTTTCACCTAGGTGGGGAAAATGCCGGGCAAGAGAGTCGCAAAGAAGGTCAGCACCGACCAGATGCTCCGGATGTTGGTGAAAGACATGGCTGAGATGAAGAGAAAAATGGCGGCCAGGGACGGTGCGGGTAGGCCAAAACGACCCAACCCGACGGAGGCCCCGGCCGGAAGAAGGAAGAGGGCCAGGAATGGGTCAAATGAGGACGAGGTCCCAGTTCCGGAGGCTCCCCCGGCGAGCCCTCCTAGTCCAGCGGAGATTCCCGCGCCGGCTCCTGCCGAGGGCCAGCGGATCCCCGTTGTGGTTACCCCAGTGGACGAGGGTGACATGCCCCCGGAGTTGGCCGCCCAGCTGGCGGCATGGCTGGGTAATAGCAGCGAGGGTTCTGTGGCTCCGGGGGACACGGCCGAGGAGGCCAAGCAATTAATGAGGCAGTTGCGGCAGTCACGAGAGGCCGCGAAACCTCTTTGTCCATTTGTTTCCCCGCAGGCTCCAGTAGAGCAACCCGCAGCTGACATGAGTTCGGCAGCAACGGCGGTTACAGCTTCTAGCTCAGGTAAGCAGCTAATGCCGATTGCGGGGGAAGGGTCTGTACCCTCGAGAAGGGAGAAATTGGCTCAGCATATCCCGATGGAAGTCAAAGAACGGATATGGGCTGAGAAATATGTAAACATGTTCTCCTTGCTAACTGATCATTATGAGATTGAGCATGTGAAAGTTCAGAAAGAACTTATGCATCCAAGTGTTTGGCGCGCAAAAATGGCCGCCTTTAGGGTCGATGAGACGATAGGTAATTGGGGTAGAGCATTTGGCATATTCACTTCGATTATGGGGGAATGGAGACCTGACTTGTTGACCGAGTTACCTGTGTACCAGTCATGTATTATGGAATTTTCTCAGACATATGTTGGCAATGAGTGGTTTTGTTATGACAATATTTTTCGTAAGGCTAAAGAGTTCGACACGTGCCTGACGTGGGATTGTTACGACTCCATTTCTTGGCAAAAAATGGAAAACTCAGGCATGTTAAAGGCGCCATTGTTGGGGGGGCGGGGGTGAGTTTGCCCGCCAACCATCCGGGGCGCCCTTTCGGACAGGGGCAAATAATGAGCATCACCCAAAGCCGAACGGCAATACAGGTAAAAAAGGGGTATGCTGGAACTTTAACAGGGGAAAGTGCACGAGGCCCCAGGGGTCATGCAAGTTTAGGCATGACTGTGGGGGGTGTGGACAGTCTTCGCATCCCGAGACCATGTGCAGAGCCAAAACGGGTGATAACGGAAGTAGGGGAAGCGCCAAACAGGTCTGACATAGTCAGAGGGGCGGCTTTACCTACACCAGTTGATACCATGGCAATGATTCCTTGGCTCAGTGAATACCCTGATCGTGTCTCCGCTGGGGTGTTGCGAGACGGTTTTTCTTATGGTTTCCGCATCCCGGTGGGGAATTTTCAGGGTAAAGCACAGTGTAGGAACCAACTATCGGTCCTACATAATACGGCAGTGGTGCAAGCGAAGATTGGGAAAGAGGTAGCCCGGGGTCGGGTGGCGGGACCATTCAACATGCCACCAGTTCCTAATTTTGTTTGTTCACCCTTGGGAGTGGTCCCCAAGAAGGACCCGGGTGAGTTTAGACTGATACATAATTTGTCAGCCCCGAGGGATTTGTCGGTTAATGATGCAATAGACCCAGAGCTTTGTTCGGTGCGGTACGCATCCTTCGACGATGCAGTCGCCATGTTGAATCGCCTGGGGCCCGGAGCGCTGATGGCTAAATCTGACATCGAGTCCGCGTTCCGGTTGCTCCTGGTACACCCGGACGATAAGCGTCTCCTGGGCTTCATGTTTCAGGGACGCTATTACATGGATAAATGTATGCCAATGGGCTGTTCCATATCTTGTGCTTATTTTGAAAAATTCAGTTGTTTCCTGCAATGGGCATTCACGAGAATGACGGGTTTTCAGCATGTAATGCATTATCTAGACGATTTTCTGTTTCTGGGGGCTGCCGGGGACACAGAATGTGCACAGGCTGTAAAAGAATTTTGTGATCTGATGAGTCGGTTTGGTGTGCCATTGGCGCCAGACAAAACTGTGGGGCCATCAACTTCGATCGAGTTTCTTGGAATAGAGCTCGATTCCGAGGAAGGTTGTTTCCGGTTGCCAGAAGAAAAGGTGCGGAAATTCAGGGCTTCGCTTGAGGCATGCATGAGAGAAACTAAGGTGAACTTGCATCAATTACAGCAGACTGTGGGTCAGTTGAATTTTGCCCTTAGGATAATGCCAATGGCCCGCCCCTTTTCCCGCTCGATTGCACAAGCCATGGTCGGTCTTAGAGAAGGGCACCACCGCACTAGGCTCTCGGCTGAGATTCGCCAGGACATGCGCATTTGGTTGGCATTCCCCGCGGACTTCAATGGTCGGGTTGTCTGGACCAAGCCGGCGGTGTCCTCCGAAGAGCTGGGGCTGTGGACAGATTCGGCGGGGAGTATAGGTTTTGGCGCCATATTCGGCAATCACTGGTCGGCGCAAAAATGGCCGTCATGGTGGCACGAGTGTGGACTTACAAGTAACATTGCTTTTCTCGAACTGTTCCCTATTCTGGTGGCTTTGAAAACATGGCCTGAGGGGTTTAGGGATCACTCTGTGGTGTTCTGGTCCGATAATATGACCGTAGTTGAGTGTATCAATAGTCAGGCAGCACGATGCAAGTGGATCCTGAGGTTGCTCAAGGAAATTGTTTTACTATGTATGCAATTGAACGTGCTCTTTAGAGCAAGGCATGTGCCAGGGGTGCTGAATCAGGCTGCTGATGCGCTTTCTCGTTTCCGTATGCAGGCCTTCTGGGGTTTTCTGCCCACAGCGGACCCGGTGGCGGCACCATTTCCCGAAGCTCTCTGGTCTCTCGGTGCCCCGAACTACAAAACCTTGTGGGAGAGAGTTTAGCACCCAGGACAAGGAAGGCATATGAAGGGGCGTTCCGTTCCTATTGGTCCTTTTTGGGTTCTGCTAGGAGGGAGTTTTGGGGCCAGGAGGAATTTGTCATAGAATTTTTACTGTCATTACGCAGGGCAGGCAAATCGGTGGCTACGGCCCAGAGGCATCGGGCCGCCATTTCCTTCATGGCACGGGCCCATGGTATCAAGGATCCTACAGCGTCTTTCGTAGTACAGAAAGCGCTGCGGGGGTGGCAACGCCTTAAGGGTCGCAGAGTAGATGAAAGGCACCCGATAGGTCTGGATAGGTTGGCCCTGTTACTGTCCGTACTCCCTGCAACATGTTCATCCCAGTCGGAAACAGTGTTATTCCGGGCCGCTTTTGTATTAGCATTCTATGGGGCTATGCGGGTAAGCGAACTGGTGGCGAGAAACAAGCAGGATACGGGGGGGGTTTGTGCCGAGAGCACATTCAAGTAAAAGGGGAGACGATGATTGTCTCGTTTGTCAGGTCCAAGACCGATCAGGGGGCGATCGGGGACAGTGTAGTGACGAGGTTTCAGTTCCAGCGGGTGTTTGCAATGGCAATTTCAGCCGCGGGCTTGAACCCGAGAGAGTTTGGGACTCATTCCTTCCGGATAGGGGCTGCTACAGAGGCTACAGCCAGGGGTCTGAGTGTGGAAAAAGTGAAACAGTTGGGGCGTTGGTCCTCAAATTGTTACAAAAGGTATGTGCGGTTGCACATGTTGTGAAGCTGATATCATGTACTCACGCTTCTTGTCTTTGTTTGGTTACAGTTTTGCAAACCTACGAGGCGGGGCGGACTGTGCAGTCGACCCGACACCTGGGAATCAGCGGTCAGAGATCACCGGCTGCGGAAAGAGTGGTGTGGGTCGTGGGCCACTCATACGTGAGGCGTGCCGCGGACGTATTCAAAGCAGGTGACATGATTCACACAGCTGGGGAATACGGGTACAGGGTGACCTTCTACGGAAGGGGCGGGCTCTGTATTGACCAGTTTCAACAGTTTCTCGAGGGTTTGTTAGGGCGGACAAGGTCACCGCCATCTATACTCATAGTACATCTTGGGGGCAATGATTTGGTGACCACTGGTAGACGACTACTTCTCGAGGCGATACTATCCACAGTAAGTTGGTTGGCGAGAAGAGTTCCAGGGTGCACGATTGCATGGTCCCATATGATTCCACGAAAGGTATGGCGGGGGGCTAATTCAGTGTCTGCTATAAATCATTCTGTGAAAAAGGTGAATAACAAGTTGGGTAGACTGTTCCGTACCAGTACATTGCATTCGATTCCTCATGGTTGTATCAGGGGGGACAATATGTATCTAGAGGACGGGGTCCATTTGTCCCGGGTGGGGAATTCTTTACTCATAGGAGACTTCGTAGCCTGGTTGAGGAGTTTACAGCATGACCTTTAGGTAGGAGTTTTGTGGGGAGTTTTGTAGATCCCTGGGGGGGGGGGTGTCACCCATTACGGATGGGATCGCCCGGGGGGAGGTGGCCATTGGCCCCTCAATGGGGAGGCGGTCCCTTCCAAAGGACGGGACGCCTAAAGGAAAGGGAAGGCGGTCAAGGCCCCTCCCTGGATAGGAGGGGCTACGGGCCCCTCTTGGGAATTTCCCGGGGCCAGGACATCTGCGACGGCAGATGTGGTAAGTTGTGTAGGGTGGGGAGGGGGGTCTACGCTACCTTCTAGACACCTCACACGAGTCCTCGGACGACCACGTACATGGCGTCGAGTTAACAGGGGCCCCCGTCAAGACAAGGGAAATTGGTATGGCACATGAGGTGCAGTCCTCTGTGCGGCCGCCCCTCACAAGTGAGGGGGGAGTTCTTGTTTAGGGATCTGACACCGGTTACGACCTTGCCGTTGGCCCTTAACGTTAGGATGTACAATTTCAATTTGAAATGCATTTGTAAGGATGTTAGTATCGGCTAGGAGAACCTTTGTATTAGATATGTGTTAAGGTTAGCCAAACATCGTAATGTGGATATGAAATTGTACATGATATGAAACTGTTATTTTAAAGTTTTGATTTTGTTTCATATTTTAATAAATACGGCCGGGAGGGTAACTCCCTCCCGCCTTCCAAAAGTTCAGAACTGTTTCCGGTTTCCCAATTCTTGGGGATTGTGTTGAGAGGGGGTGGCGGGTATCTCAGCCATATGGAAAGGGGCGAAAATTCGGTCCCCCCGAACGTATGGTGGAGTACCTCGATCCCCCCGGGAAGCCATTTTGGGCGGGAGGCGCGTCTCGGCTGGTATGCCCGAAGCGGCGTAGCCGGGGCGCGCTTTTTCCCGCCCAAGAGTGGGTTGTCCTAGACACTGAAGCCGTCTGCCACGCCCCTGGAGGCGGGAGGAGGCGGGTTTACGCCCGCCCAGAGAAGAATAAAAGGAGTAACAAGCCAAGGAAGCATCCTCTTGTTCCTGTGCTCTGAAGCTGCACCTCCTCGCTGCACGTGAGCTCGAGACGGAACGAAGAGCCAATTTTGAACCCACCCACCATCCCCTGAAGACAGCAAGTTGTCGTGGTGTAAAGTCATTTTACGTAGCAGTTGTTTTTTCTTGCAGGTTGTTTTTGAATAAAGTTTGTGATTCGGTTGCAATAAAGTGGATAACTCTGTGCAGTATGCTTTATTAAAGACTTTCATCGGAGTGATTAGTAATGTTTTAGATGTTTTAGAGGGTTGATACTTGATCTGTTTTAGTAGGAATGTCCTTTCTCTTTAGTCATCAGTCTTGTCGTATTTATTGTTTGGTCGGGCGGTAAGGTCATGATCGGTGAGCAGTCATTGGAAGATCCCTAGGGGGGGGCGTCACCCATTACGGATGGGAGCGCCCGGGGGGAGGTGGCCATTGGCCCCTCAACGGGGAGGCGGTCCCTTCCAAAGGACGGGACGCCTAAAGGAAAGGGAAGGCGGTCAAGGCCCCTCCCTGGATAGGAGGGGCTACGGGCCCCTCCTGGGAATTTCCCGGGGCCAGGACATTTGCGACGGCAGATGTGGTAAGTTGTGTAGGGTGGGGAGGGGGGTCTACGCTACCTTCTAGACACCTCACACGAGTCCTCGGACGACCACGTACATGGCGTCGAGTTAACAGGGGCCCCCGTCAAGACAAGGGAAATTGGTATGGCACATGAGGTGCAGTCCTCTGTGCGGCCGCCCCTCACAAGTGAGGGGGGAGTTCTGGTTTAGGGATCTGACACCGGTTACGACCTTGCCGTTGGCCCTTAACGTTAGGATGTACAATTTCAATTTGAAATGCATTTGTAAGGATGTTAGTATCGGCTAGGAGAACCTTTGTATTAGATATGTGTTAAGGTTAGCCAAACATCGTAATGTGGATATGAAATTGTACATGATATGAAACTGTTATTTTAATGTTTTGATTTTGTTTCATATTTTAATAAATACGGCCGAGAGGGTAACTCCCTCCCGCCTTCCAAAAGTTCAGAACTGTTTCCGGTTTCCCAATTCTTGGGGATTGTGTTGAGAGGGGGTGGCGGGTATCTCAGCCATAAGAAAGTTGTCTAAAGAATGGCTCTATTTGTGTTGCAGGTGTGCCGTGCTGGTGGTATAAAAGATTATTTGAAGTCCCCTCACAGGCCCCATGTAAATTAATACCTTGGCACAGAAATATACCGCTTAGTGATCGTTTACAATTATTACCACTAAGAAATACATTCTGGTTCCTGTCACTATAACATGTGTGTGTATAAGGTAATTTCCAAGATGACTTAATGTACCCTTTACTCAACCTTTCTTACTGGCCTGTGGGTACATACTCTTGGCAGTTTTTAAATTGGAAAGTTGTTATGGGAATTGTGATTATTCAGTGTATTATCCATTCAATGACAGGTCTTTCTGACATTGCCAATGGTAATCTCTCAAGTTTTTCAATGCTCAGAATCGTATAGTCTGCTCCTTTCTGTGCCAAACTGATTTGTTTATCAGTAAGTTTGAAGATAGAGAACAATGACGTTGTGTTGATTAAACGCCATGGCACATAGCCCGAACGCAGGTTTTGCAAAGTCCAGCCTAGCTGTACAATAGAACGTAATTGGGACTGGCCATGTTGTAACATTAGCAAGTCCTGATCTATTATATCGATAGCAGATGATACAATACTGTCCAGTGAATATATTCTGGAGGACAGAGTCATTAACCCATTGTCCACAACAGAAAGCGATTTTTCCAAATTAATACAATCAATTTCTCGTATTTTCTCTGCTGTGTCAATTTGAGTTACTTTTTCAAGCTTCGTTGTACGCAGCGTATATACTGGCCGCTATGAAATGTTTTTGACGCTGTTTGCGTGGTCCCATTATGAAATCGCACAAGTCAGCAGCGTCTTTAAGTTAAGTCAAGTGTTGCTTAATTTCTGCCAGTGTAGATATTTGTAGCCAATCAAGGCATAATTTCCCTACACTGTATGTTGTTACTATCCCTGGATGTTGTCTCTCGGAGTATCTAGGGTCTGGTCATTTTTAGCCCCTGTATTTTGTTCAGGAATCTATCTTGACAGTTATTTGTGTCTGTTGGCCAGATTAACCACTTTTTCCAATCAGGATGTGTTCTGTTTTGATGTAAAAGTTTGGATACGTCTAACTCATTATCTGTGGTTGTATTATCAGGTATTGGCTTTGGAATAGACGGTTTGTTTAAGTCTTTTATCTTGGCTGGGCCAAGACAGGTAGTCTGTTGAATGGTGTCATTTAAGAACATTATTTGTTCTGATATCATGCAGGCTCGAAATAATGATTCTAAACCTTGGACTTGCCATTCTTTTGTACCCCAGATGGTTTTTGTTTCAATGTTGTTCTTCCAGAAATCAAAACCAAATGTAATAATTTTTTCATAAAATATTTCTGAATAAATCAATTTAGTATTTGTCAGCATAGTTTTTGTCCCTGTTTTATCTAACAGTTTGTAATAAAATGTTTCTGCATCACTTGTGTTAAACCCCGAGAAGTATGGAAATTTCTCATAAAATGTTTTCAAACTGCTTTTAGGTGGAGTTGCACAATGTTCCCATTGATTATATTTAAAAACATTTCTAGGTTGAGCAGATTTATGCAAATAGTGATGTGCATAGTGGTTATAGCAATACATCTGTTCATAGTTCGATGAACTCTGTAAATAATCATGTTCTGTAAATTTTGCTGACATTACTAAATCTGACATCATATTATTTATGCTTTCAAAGTCCCAATCATCAGAGAATGTACTTGGTTTTACAAAGTCACTTAATGAAACCTTAAACTGATGAGGATATTTCAAAAGTTCGACCGGGCCATAGATTTCGTAATCCGTTTTGTCCCAAACTACCCCGCCGGGTATTGGAATGGCTGTGACATTCACTGATGATAGATCTCTTTTCTCTTTATGAGATGACTTGTGCGGCTTTAGGACCAAGTTGATGTTTTGACTTGCTGTGTCCATTGTACTGTATTTTCCCTCAATGAATTTTCCCAAACAAAGGGGCATATTATCAAGGGGGTTTATCTCTGCTTTTTTGGCTTTAAAAGCCAAGAAAGCGGAGATAAAATTATCTCCCTATTACCTAGCGGTCGCTAACACCAGTTAGCAACAGCTAGTAGGAGATAGCGACCATCTTGGGCCCCACTTTGCATGTCAGTGATATTTATCACTAATGACATGCAAAGTGGGCGTGCCAAGATGTTAGTGACTGAAAACAGTCGCTAACATCGCTATCTCCTATTACCAACTTTTGGAGATATTCACGCTAAGCGCGAATATCTCCAAAAGCTAACACCTGCCCTGAGCAGTTCTTAGCCATGTTATCCAATGAGAGGTGGATAACATGGCTAAGAGCATTAGCTCGGTAATTCATGAATATCGCTGACTTTTCGGCGATATTCATGCTTTGCGGCGATTTTTATTGCATTTGCGATAAACCTTGGTAATACCAAGGTTTATTTGCGGTAAAAATCGCCGCAGCTCAGCGGTAAATTTTTGTCTCTAACCAAGCAATAGCGATAATTATCGCTATTGCTTGGTAATATGCCCCAAAGTACCATGATGAGCCAAAGCAGGAGGAAAAGTACACCTAACACAATCCAAAATTCAATCCATGGAGAAATCAGATAGGTTTCTTTGAGTTGATGAAAGAGTTCTGTTATTTTATCTTTAAAAGTTTTTGTTGCTGGCGTTACTTCAGGGTCGCTTTGATCTTCAGAAAAGTTATCGAAATTGATGAAGTAGCCAGACGCAGTCTGTCAATTGTTGGAATTGCTTTCTCAATTTGTCTCTCATTAGCACAGTCTAAGGCCACATCGTTGTAGACTGGTATTTCTTGATGAACTGTTTCAATTTGGGTTTCAAGAGGCACAAGTTCCATGGCATTGTTGCATAGTCCTTTTATATTCACTGCAGGTTTGTCAAATGTGATTAGTCTCTCAGTTTGAACCTCTTGGATTGTAGCAAATTGGTATTCTGCTATTTCTTGGAAGTCCACTGGACCTAATACTTATTATTGGCCACATGATTGTGGTTTTACCAGGTCGATGGATACAACTCGGTTCTCCTTTTTACCAGCAACTGATCTCGTTCCATTGACAGCTAAGACAGGTACTGCTTTTCTGTAAGAAGGCCCAAATTCCTTCTTCACCGCTATCTTCTCTCTGACCAGATCCCCAATCTTTGGAATCCAGACAGGTCTTGCTGGGACAGGTGGTGTATCTTCAGTGGTTGTTGGCTGTTGTTTTAACTTTATGTTGCTCAGGGCTTTTCTTGTTTCATTTAAGTCCTGTAAAACAGCCAAACGATCTTTGATGTCAAAGCATTTTTTCTTATCTTCTACCACTGAAGCCTGACTATCTAAATCCTGAATATACATTCTAGTTCCGAACAATAGTTCATACGGGCTGAAACCTTTTAGAGAATTTCTTGGCAGATTGTTAAGACTACATTGGACACTTATTAAATGCTGGACCCACTCATCACCCGAACCTAGTACCTTTGCCGTTATAGATTGCTTTATGTCTCGGTTTTTTCTTTCCACAATCCCATTTCCCTCCGAATGGAAGGGACAAGAATACCGCAATTCAATGCCCATGCTGGTCATGGCCTCCTTATAAGCTCGAGATCTAAAAGCAGGACCCTGGTCAGAATGTAGCATGGCAATTGCGTATGTGCCGATAAAGACTCGCAAATCTTTTATAACAGTTCTGGCGTCAGCCGAGCGCTGGGGCCACATTTTTAAGTGAATCTAGTCTTAAAAGGAATTAATGGGATGCTTGATTTTACGTATAGATAGCCTCTTGCTAACTTACAGAAATTGCCATGGCAATACCCGGTTGGCTCGTTACTGCGATCTCTGTTGCAGTCTGGACAGCTTTTTGCAAATTTATAATGTTGCAGACTCATCCCCCGCCACCAGTATTCTGATTGTAATTCTATCAGAGATTCCTTGATCTGTTTGTGCCTCGGACCTTCACCCGTGTGTCTGCTATTAATAAGACTCTCCTGTTCATGTTTGGAATTACTCTATCCCCCACTCCAGGGATTTGAGCAAAAGGAACGGAGTTTGTGTCAATTATGTATGTATAATTGAGTGGATAGTTCACGGGTAGTGCTGCACAGTTGCCTTTTGAAGATGTTTTTACCCATCAGCATGGTTTCCCCGTCTATGTATTTTTCAGAACGCTTTTTTGTGGCTACGGAAGCCGGTTGAGTTGCTTCCGCTGTGGCTGTATTAGCCAATGAATTCCCTGCAACGTGAACGCCATCACGTTGATGACTCAGAGTATGTATCACGTTAGTCTTCTGTAGTTCTTTCTGTAAAAGAACTACCTGTTCCTAAAGCATTTTATGCTTGATTGTGGCACCTGTGTCATCTTTGTAATCGTTTTGAACCCAGTTCTGCAAGTCATTATTGTAAGATTTGACGCAGAAATGCTAATCACACACTATCAGTGTCGGGATCTGTTGACTGGGTACGAGTGTTCTGTTTAATTCAGATACTCTGTCCATCACCACTCCCTTTTCTGAATTGTTTTGTCCACCATAAGCGTGGAAGGGTATACTCAGATGTGAGTCCCTTGCTCACTGCACCATCAGGATTCAAGCAAGCCGGGCCGAAGACGGCTGTAATGCCAGAAACTGGTCCCCGGAAGCTTGTTTCCTTTCCAGTATAAGAATTGGCTTAGTAGTTTGGTCTGCCCTGTTCCCATGATGCACTGGACCAGGGACAGACTAATTTGCATGTAGCCAGGTTCTGAGCTGGGATGGTGCAGTGAGTTAAAAAACGGTGATGGATCAAGCCCTGATCTGTTGACTGGGTACGAGTGTTCTGTTTAATTCAGATACTCTGTTCATCACCACCCCCTTTTCTGAATCGGGAATTCACGATCGGCATTTTCAAGCACCATCTTTAAAGATCTGATTTCAGCTTTCTGAGCCGAACAGTTTCTCAGTGATTCAGTTTTTGTTATTTTTGGTCTGAATTTACCACAGAGCCAGCGACCTTTAACAATCGCGCATGCTGCATTGTAGGATTTATTATCCACATTGTAATGTTGTACAAATCTGTCCGTATAGATTATACAAAAGTACTATTGGAGAGGCAGAATTTCGATTGGCAGAGGATATTCTTCTTCATATTTCAAATCATTCCGTTTTTTCATGTTTGGGACAAAATAGGAATTCACATCTCTGCAGCAAGAGAATTTTCCCACTGTATCCATTTTGGATCTAGTGCCACCATTTTTAGATTAACTGGGCTGAATAATGCCTCAAAGGCTGATTCTGCTGTAAAAACAGTTATTCTTTTGCCTTGGGCTAGGGCTCTTTCTTTTGCTACAGCCGTCTGAACCGAATTTACAGTATTTTCTGTAAGACTGAAAGTTTTTTCTGCTTGTGTGTACAAATGTGATTTGTAAGCTATTGGTACCGTTTCTCCCTCATTAGAGGTCAGGTACGTGAATCCGCATCTTCCTGGGATGACTCGGATAACAAGGTTGCGTATATTGTCGCGTGTTTCTAATTTTGTTTTAGCTTACATGTCTGTTTGCAGTGATCTCAAAATTTCTGTGTGTTTCTGAGTCCAATGTATTGGTTTGAAATCAAGTTGTATTAATTCGTAGAGAGTTTTAACCCTCTCCGCATAATTTAGAATGTAAGTTCTTCCGAAATTCAGGAAGCCTAGTGTTGATTGTAAGTTCTTCTGCGTTTTTGGTGCTTGGAGTACAGCGCACTTCTCTAAGAAGTTGTCTGCTAGGCTTTTGCCTTCACTTAATAATTCATATCCTAAAATTAGGACAGTTAGATGGGCAATTCGGGACTTTTTAAAGTTGAATTTGTAACCCGCTGCTGTGAACCCAAGTATTATGGTGTTCACTCTTTTCAAGTGAGTATCCAGGTCATCATCTGTGAGATAGAAGTCATCGACATAAGATAATGCCTCATCATCATACATTTGTAGTAACTCTGTTACTCTGGCTGAGAATAATCCTGGGCTATTCTTGAATCCCTGTGGGAGTCGACAGAACATTTTTCTGTGACCCCATTATTGAGAAAGCAGTTAAATACCTGACTTCCGGTGCAATATTTTGACAAAAGAATCCATTAGAGATGTCTAATGTTGTTTTGTATTTTTTTGCGAACTATGTTATTCATTAGTGCCGCACTGTGCGAATTTTGTACCGCAAATGTCTTGCAACATGAGTTAAGATGTCTGTAGTCCAAGACTAGACGATATGAATCGTCTGGTTTGGAGACAGGAAACAAAGGATTGTTCATTTGAGAGGTGCATGTTTCAATCACCCCTTGGTATTCAAGTTGATCTAAGATCTCCCTGACCTGTTTTTTAGCTTCTTACTTAATTGGGTACTGTCTTTGTGCAGTTGGTTGACTTTTTAACTGGATTTTGTGAGGAGGAGAGTCCTCATCCCATCCTACATGATTCTTTTATAATGCAGGTGCTTGAGCTACTGCCCAATTTCTTGCATATATGTATTTTCTATGCATTGGAATATGATTTGAGAAGGCAGGCATAATCATTTCTTCGCCATGAGGGCACTCCCTGACAAACTCTGGTGGCCAGTCTTTCTCAGCTAATAGGATGTCATAGCCTTTTGAGAGGTTATCCCAAAACAGAACCCTTACCTTCCTAGTCTTATCTCCCTCTATACGCAATGTGATTTTGTATATTTTATGAGGTTCGCTAACTCTGGTATCTGCAGTTTCCACTTGAATGTATTCATTCGTGTCCACTGTCTCCAGATGATTCAGGATCTTGTGAGCTATGGTCACTTCTGCTGCGCTGTCTAGCATTGTCTGTGCCCACTCTCCGTTTTTCAACTGTGTCCTCAGTATCCTCGGCATGTTCGATTACTTTAATACTGGCTACCTTCTTTCTTGGAAATTGTAATTTTTTACTTTGAGAAGGTTCCTTGTCTTTGGACTTGACGTGCTCTTCCCTGTGTTCTGACCGTCCTCTTCTTTCCGATTTCTATCTTTTTCAAATTATCCCTATTTCTAAGGTTGTAACTTTTCTCAGAGGGCTCCCTTTGGGGAGACTTGTGTTCTCGGTTCAGAGTTCTTTCACTCGGCCGAGGAGACCTTCCTCTGGACTGGAATCTTTTTTCTTTGGGAGTGGATTGTTTATTTCCATCCCAGCTCTTTTTTGGAGTGTTTAGATTATTTTTAATAAAAATCTTTTCAGGATTTTCAAGTAGTTGGGGTTTTACCGGTTTCCCACCCAAATGATCTCTACCTAGTTCTTCATAGGATTTTTCTATGATTCTTGTAAGTTCAATTGGTTGGTCTGCTACATCTGTTTCTTTCAATTTTTGGCGGATCGCCACAGATGCTGCTTCTCCTTTTATGTTGGCTAATAATAAAGCCGAGACCAGCTTGAAGTCTTTAAGTAATTTCATACCAAGAGTTAAAGCAGATTCTGGACCGTATTCATTTTGAATCTGTCTTAGCACATCTGGTATTACCGCCAGAGACGGAACACCATGTGTTTTTGTGTAAATGGAAGCAAAGACTGTGCCCCAAGTGTCACAGTCCTCCACATGTGGTGCGACCCCCATTGGAAGGCAGATAGTCAGAATTCTGTGTTTCTCACTAGGGGTAGTATTCAGGAATACTGCCTCTATTTGAGTTATTTTTTTGTGCTAGCCAGAATGGAATTTTTGTTCCCGTTTTGCTGGAGTTTTACCAAGCCATGATTGTATGTTCTGTGGTGTAATTTTGTTTGTGTTCCCCTGATGAGAGGTCAGCTGTGGAATGTTAATAGCTGGTTGGACTGTTGCAGTCCGCATTACATATTGGACTAATTGTCTATGAATTTTAATTAGTAATTTTAGCTGTGCTAAAAGTTCTTTGTCTGACATTTTTTCAATGTCTGGATGTGGTGTGTAGCTGGCTAGAACCAACCACGTTGCTCCTGGTCTACCTAGTGGACCGAGCCTGGTGATGTGTTCATTATGTTTTAGGGCGCCTTTAAACCAGAGCAGGTGCTCTTGGTAATTTAGTGGGATTTCCACATCCTCGAAAGGAGTGTATTCTTCCGGAGGTTCCTCTATTTTGTTATAGTGGAATTCGTGTGTTGTAGCGTTTGCCACTGGAAAGTTTATCCATGAATAGAATACCTCTGTCTGCCGATATTCGTGTGCCTCTATCACGAAAATGACTGTACCACCTCGTGATGTCAGTCCGTTTTCTCTAAGTTTTAGAGTTATAGTTTTTCTTATGTTAACCGGAATGAGGATAGCATTCCAGTCATTCTGTAGGAGACTTGTGTCTTCCTCTATTAGTTGAGCTGCCATTCTAGCTGCCTCCCTTTCGTCTTCACTTTCTGGCATTTTTACTGGCAGGAAAGGTTTTTCTGTTGCAGATCAAGTTTCAAGGTAACAAAAGATTAGGTGCACAATATTTTGGAACACTGTATCCTTCAACGTTGACTAAACCGAAAACTCTACATAGGAATCTCTTCCTACTAAGTTCTGGCAGATTTTAACCATTCACCCACTCCAGACGTCTATTGGAGTATTTACGGGAAAAAAGGGTCTGCGTGAAAAAGCACGACTGAGTTACTCTAAGGTCTTGCGTTAGTTTTATCGCCTTACCAAACGTTGGGCGCCATGTAGTGTAGTTCCTATTTTCCCAATAGGCTCTGTGCATTGGAATAACATAAACAGCAGTGTAGACGTAGGGCTGAGGTAATCTAGGTCTCTACTGACTATGTTAAACTTAATTTAGGTTTGCGCCAGCTAGCTTAGAGGTCACTGGAAACTTTCTTGAATGAATTGGAAGGGATCAGATTCTCTGGCTCAGACAAGAAGGGATTCAGCTTCCGCCAACCGCATAAACATGACAACTTTGCTCCCTCAGAAAATTAGTAAATCTCTTGAGACATGTGAAAACAATAGACAGCTATTTCACGCAGTCAGATGTGCATTCTTAGTTTCACCAGAGTGCAGAGAATAGAGAGACGGGTGTTTTCAATAAAAGGTATTATTTATTGAGCAGTCTTCCTTCTCATGCAAGAGAAATGAATTGCCACAATTGCAATACTTAATATAAAGTAAAGTACGTACAGTAAAAGGAGTATTATGAAATAATACTGTAAAAGCATGGATATGGTTTCTTAGCCATAAGATACTTTAAAATGGATAAAATATATACATACATATTGGCTAACGTGCTCAACTGGTGCTTCTATAGTACGCCTACCCCGGTGTACCTGACCTAAGCCTAATACGTGGGAAGGAGTAAGTAAGTAGCAGTTTAAGTTAAGTTGGTTTTGCCAAGAATCTGATACAAGAATTCTCTCTAACGGTTTTTTTCAGCACTGTACCTTGGGAATAGAATGTAGGAGGTCTGGTATCTCTCTCTCAGGACTCGATATCCCAGTCACCCGCAAGGGTAGGCTGGAAACGCCGGAGCTGGATTTTCTCGGCAGGAGAAAAGACAGCGTCTTTCTCAGCGCGTCAAAGAGGAGGGTCAGCGTCCGTGGGCTTTTCGCGTCTGCAGGGCTCTCGGCAAGTAGATCATCTGCTCTGCTCCAAAACCACCACCGTGTGTTTACTTAAGGCAACGTTGGTATATTTATACCTGAAAGATGCCGAGTTTGACGTAAGGTTTGGACATAAGACATCAATAAAGATGTCACTAAGAACTGGCCGTTCTTACAGTGCTCACAGGAGTTCTATTACAAATCAAAACAAAGCAAGCAGGGATTTCCCAGGTTGCTGGAGGTTTGGTGTGTTGAAAGAACTCGTTGTGCTTTCTAGGAATCTAAGGAAATAGCTTTTGCGGTGCCTTGGACTGCAAGGGCGATTTACTAAAATATGGATCTGATTCTTATGCCATTATAGGGATATTATTGATGATAGCCATACAAGGGCATAAAATGGTAATATTGATTCAGGTTCCTAGATAAAAACACAATAATAGGATTGAATGGGAATTACCGATTCAGTAAATACCGAATCTGTAAATACCGATTCGGTAAATACCGAATGGCTAATACCGAATTTTACTGAATCAGTAAAAATTACCGAATTTTTACCTACATCCCATTTACCGACCCTAAAATACTGAATCAGTAAAATTCGGTATTTTAGAAACGGTAAAATAGGATTACCTACATCTGGCCCTAAGATTCTTGAGATGCACACTTCTGGTCAACTTCAAGACTCTTAGTTTATGAAAATTCACGGGGCTCCTTTTGATCCTTCCCCACAGAATCAACTATAATTATCAGGTTTCAAAGTCTGTTGGAACTAACTTTTAATGAAGTGTTGAGTAGGAAATGGTTGCTCTCTGTGAGAGTTAAAATGTCACAGCTTACTACCACATCCTGAATCATATCTGTGGTGATCACATAATTAACGGTGGCCGGCCAGCTACGCTCCGTCTGCGGAGTGTGCATAGTGCCGCCTACTCCGCATTTTGCGGAGCTGGCGGAGCCAGGCGGCACTACGCACGCTCCGCAGACGGAGCGTAGCTGGCCGCCACCCGCCTCCCTCCCGCCCTCCCTAAATACTTTAAAATAAAGGAACGCAATAATTTTAAAAGCACTTACCTTGCCGCCGCTGGCCGCCGCGTTCCCCGGGGCTCGTTATCTTCCGTCTTCCGTATTTTGCAGTAATGCGCATGCGCGGACGGCCGCGCATGCGCATTTTCACGAGAAAATGCGCATGCGCGGCCGCCCGCGCATGCGCATTATTGAAAAATACGGAAGACGGAAGATAACGAGCCCCGGGGAACGCGGCGGCCAGCGGCGGCAAGGTTAGTGCTTTTAAAATTATTGCGTTCCTTTATTTTAAAGTATTTAGGGAGGGCGGGCGGGAGGCGGGTGCGGGGCTGGCGGCCAGTGGTTTTGCGGAGTGGGGCTACGCGGAGTGCGGAGGTGGGCGTAGTTTCTCGCCCACTTCGCGTAGCTCCGCGAAGCCCCACTCCGCAAACTCCGCCCAGGGTTACACATAATCCAAAGATCTAATTCCTTGCTTTCTGTTTTATGCTGGATAGAGAGCAAGCTGTGTCCTTGAAAGAGAGTGGCTAACATCCTGTTGCCAGGTTTTTCAAGTCAGTTCCCAGAAATCGCTGTTTAAAGTCACCACAAATGATGACTTCTTGCACTATATATTTGTATAGAGTTGATGAAAGTGAGTCAAGGAGCAGAGTCAATTTTCCTCGGCATCCTGTGCCAAAGAAGTTAAAATATACATTAACAATCTTCACATACTGGCTATTTATTTGCAGGTCCTCAAAGGTCACCAGTTGAAACATTTCATTATGGGGTTTGAAGGTGTTAACGTTTAGGTGTAAGCCAATGCTTAAATAGATAGAGATTACACCAGAGGCAGCTAACTCCAGACCAGAGATACGGGTGGATTGGCTTTTTAAAGGCTTGTTGAGGCTTGTTGAGGTAGAGCGCAGGCTCCCTTCGATAAACTGGGGGGGACAGCGGGGGCTCAAAGAACGGGCACTCGGGTGTCTGTGAAGTTTAAAAGACAGACGGTTCAGCCAAACACTTATGCCAAACTCCAACCAGGCAGATGCGCACCATATTACCTCCGCCGCATGCCAAGTGACAGAAATACCATAAGAGGGTGGTCTGCGCGAGATCCACAATCACTTCTAAAACATAAGGGAAGGGCATTAGCCGTATCAGTGGTCTCTGAGGTAGTGGCAGCAAAGGGGTGAAAACTCTCTAAATTCCCCACTATAACCATTATAGCTACTATAACACTTGCCCTAAGAACACACAAACGAACTCAGGCACAGCTGAGCGGGCAAGCTGTGGGCCAAAGCCTGACTCAGGCACAGAGGATATATGACATGGCAGAACTTGCTTGGACAGAGGGACAGGCATCGGAGCAAATATCCGAAAAAATATCTGAACATTTAATCGAATCAAACACCCAACAAGGTAATCCAAAAGAGCCAGAAGGGCCAGAAGTGCCAGAAGAACCTAGAAAAGCCACTTTAGAGACACAAAACACCAACAATGTCCAAAAAGCAAAAGATGGGCAACGACGACCTGAAACCAGAGGGTCCAAGGCTAAAGAAAACCCCGATGAGAAAAGCACCGCTAGCAGTGGTAATGTGGAGAAAAATAAAAATAAGGACAAAAACAAAAATAAAGCGACGGAAAAAAACACAGACAAGGCCTTTGATAAAAAACCAGAAAAAAACATTGATAAAGATAACGACAAAGACAAGAACAAAAATGAAGGCAATGATAAAGTAAAAGAAAAGGACAGAGTAATCCTAATAAAAGAACAAAGCAACGACAATGAGAATCTGGAGTTGATAGCCAAAAAGGCAAGGAGGTTGCAAACTATAAAAAACCTGAAAGCCAAAAACACAGGTCAACAGGTAAACTCCCAGCCCAGGATCTCTAATATTTTTACGCAATTATTCAAGGAAGGGCAGAACAAACTTACAGCAAACTCAAACGCAAATACGAGTACAAACACTATCTCATTCGCAAATACAAGTGATGCGACTTAATCTTTGCCTACACTCTCAATTGAACCCCTGAGAGGTGAACACTCATCCGCAAGGGCCATGGTACAAACATCTAGTGATGGTGGCGAACTATACCCTGAGCCTAAAGTATCCGCCATAGACGCAGACTCTGACTCTGACATCTATGAGACAGGAGTATCTATTTCTAGTGCGACAACTGAACGATCACTGCCCCAGATGTCTTAAAGGCCCTGCAACGCTTATTCACATGTTCTGTGAATGCGACCAATTAACACTTATTTAAAAAATGATCTGTGAATTCTGGGAGGAAGTGTTTGCCCACAAAATACCAGATTCCCCCACTCTATATCTGCTAGGCACTGATAATACACTAAATCTGAGCTGGGAAGAAGAGGGCATGCTTTTTATAAGCTCAGCAGGCCTCAGGGTAATACTAGCAGCACGGTGGAAAGACTCAGATCCACCAAGTTTTCAAATGTGGTTAGCACGTCTTCTCGGGGTCTTCAACCCATCACTAATTGGAGGAGGAGGCTTAGCACAGTGTGATAGTATGATAATGACTTACTCTAATATGTCGTTTTAAATGTCTATTAATTGCCCTTTCTCTTTTCATTTCTTTTCTTTTTTTTTTTTAATTTGTTTTCTTCACTTTTATTTCACTCTCCCTCTCAATATGAGAATGAAAACAAATCAAACATGGAAGTAATTGTTTATTGTACAATATTATCGTATTTCGACTACTTTTTATTTTGTTTGTGCATGTTTTATCTGGTTCTGAAAAATAAAATGTTTTTAAAAAAAAGAGATTACACCAGAGGGTCTTCCAAATGTGTTGGTTTTTACAGCTGGTTGAAGGAATTTAGAGTAACCAGGGATTGTGATAGAACTGGTTGCCCAGGTTTCCTGGCAACAGAGTAAATCCACAACCTGAATGCAGGACATTTCATCTGGGGACGTTTGAAGCTTTGCTAGACCTGCTATATTCTATGATATGAGACTTATAGTATGGTTACTGTTAGATTCAGGCTGAGGAAAATACCTGCCAGGGCTAGGAATGTTTTCTTACGATACTTGGAAGTGTTGTAGATAGACAACTTCAGTCTATTCATTGTTTTGTAATTTCAGATTGCTCTAAGGCTATTATCCTTATTCGGCCAAATAGATTGCCAGAAGACCACAATATATTCAGTTCAGTTCATCATATGTAAGGTTGAGATGTGAGTTTCCACCTCCCCAGAGGATGGTGCATGACTAGGGCCTTGAACACTCTACTTATTCCTTCAGAGGGTAAGGGTATTTTGGGGCTAGAGATTGCATGATCTCTCTCCCCCGTTATTCAAACAAAGACTTGTTAGGCAGAAAATCTGCAACTAGTGTGGGGAATTTGTTAATGTTTTATGTTGTTGTCTCAAGTCAAGAAAGCAGGATTTTTTTCATCCAGTTGTGTTCTACGGGACATAACAAATATTTAGAAAAGGGCAGCTGGATCATGAAAAAAGAGAAGGTAAAGGAGTACTGTCCAAACCTCAATTGTCTTGCTGGTGTATTCAAAGATATTCCAAAACACACTTGAGTCCCGTGCTCTCCACACCACTGGAGTCGAGCTATCCTGGCTGAAGATGGCTGATAGCCAGAAACCGGTCCTAGGATGCTTTATACCGGTCCAGGGAAGACATGGCTTGGCAGTTCGGGCTGGACTGTTCCCATGAGGCACAGGGTCAAGGCTGATTTGCATATGGCCATGTCTGAACTGGGGTGGTGTGGCGAGCAAAAAGATTTAAGGCCCAGATCTCTGTACTGGGGTGAATGTATGACATTGTTCTTCATTCTGTCCATAAACTGTTGTTTTTGTATTCAAAGATATTGCCATAGATGCCTCAGTCACTTATCATGACATGCTTCATCATTGGCATCTATCCACACCCAGGTAGGGTGATGCCACCAGGGCGAACCATTCAGCAGTGGTCAGATAAGCAGGAACCTGTAGGTTTATGGGCGGTGCCAGAACTTTGACACAACTGTGACTTAAGGATGGCACCAGGCTCCAGACACACATAGTGCTAAATATCCCATAATTATGATATGATCCACAGATGGATTATAATTACAGGCGAGGGATATAGGCCTCTTAAAAACACACACAGAATGATTGTGTAGTCATTCATGTCGGGTTACGACTTCAGCCCTGAGGAAGGCTCAAGATCCATTTTGGACTTTTTTTGAGGGCTGAAACATGTTGCCATTCATTTAAATCAAGGGTATTTGAGTCAATATTCTCAACTATAACCTTCTTGCTCTCATATTTTTAACCATACCACCAGTATCCTACCAATAAAAGATTTGCTTTGGGATATAATCTGAGGTATTTTTGACTCACTATCTGCCACTCTAATCTGGATCCCTACATTTTTACGGTTTCAAATTATCTAAGAACTCCTAGAGACTTTTTTCTGGTCCAGTCTGCCTGATGGTATCGCTTCCACTAATAACCAACAAACAACCCCTTCAATTATCAAGCCCACTTATTGTGGATTCACCTAACTTTACTATGTAGGGGACGGGGTACCTTCACTGAGGAATTGTTCTGGCTACTAGCAAGTTCCAATGTTTTGGACGAGCACACTTTATGTGCTAAAATTTACAGGATGGCCTCCAAAGCCTCCGAGGTGTCCGGCTTCATCATCAGCCATCCCATGTTCACCAAAGAATCCTCTAATGCGAACAAGCATTGTTAGAATCGGGGGTCTCTGGTTGGCACAGGTATGCACTTGTGACAAACAGGGACCCTCTCCTCTAGTAGAGGTAAGAGAACTACTCCTTTAGAAATAACCCTTGCTCACCCTCTAGGTAGTGTGGCGCGAGCAGACAAGGCTAATCTTCAGGGCGATAGTTAGTTAAGCATTTATGATCACATACAGGAAACCCACTGGCCCACCACAAACGGACACCAGTCATAGGATTGTATGAAAAATACATAGACTTAATGTAAAAATATATGCAGAATTATCACAAGACCATATAACGTTTAGCGAATGAAGGCCACCAGATTTAAATAGGTAATTGTTCTTAAGTGTTCTTGGTTAGCACGGTACGATGACTGGGAAAACAAATGTTACGGGCCCTGAATCCGATGCGAACTCGGGATGGAGTTCCAATGTACCTTCCGATGAGTGTCCGAGGCATTTCAGGCGCGGCTACTGGTGAGGGCGGACCCTGGAAGAGGCCAACGGTTCTCCAAAGGGATCTATCCGGCTCGCAACCCCCTCGAGGTGCGAGGCGGGTAAGTGGGACGGTGTGGAGGGTTGTGGCGATCCGGGATCTGATGCAGCTCACGGGATGAGGCGCTGTTCAGGCCTGCAGGGCGTAATACTTCTTAGCACACCAGATCGTACCTGTGGAACTATGTGGGGCGTCGCGTTCTCTGGCAGACGGCTGAAGCACCGGGCCTTCGGTACGACTGTACGGAATGCCGTCTTGAGGTGCGACATGGCCTTTGTATGCAGGAGGGCAAAACGAGACAGTCGGGTACGTTACGACTTACGGACTATCCGAGGCTATCAGATGCGCTCCGTGCAGATTCCGGCAAGAGAAGATGAGAGGCCCACAGCGTGCTCCGTAGCAGGCGAGGTGACAGGAGAGCGGGCGGCCCGGCACTGAATTGGAGAGCGACTCAAGCTTGAGCGGGGCTCTCTGCGGCGGGGCGACCAGGCTCCAAGCTGTCACGACCTTGGAGGGCGAAGGCACCTGAGTCACAACTCTGGCGAGGGATTAAGAACTAAAGGCCCAACAGCAAACGGGTACAGGTAGAATAGAACCCAATGGTCCTGGGGTTCCGTTCAGGGGGCAAGCTTGTGATCAAGCCCTTGGAGATAGTTTCAGGCACAAGTCTTCAAAGTCCTTTCTGGTCTTTTCCTCTCCGTCCTCAGCAAGGCACCACTGCAGGATTCCTTTTCCTCAGCTTCTCTTGGTCCTTCTAGTCGGGCAGAGGTTGGTTGTGGTCAAAACTGGATCTAATTTCTTAGGAGCAGGGCTCCTACCTTTATACTCGGTTTCTTTTGTCTTGGCAGGCCAGGGTGCCTGAGCCTAGTTCAACCCGGTTTTGGGGTACTCTGTTGACAGGACGCTGCCGTCTTCTTTCAGGGTGCACGACAAGGACATCAGACGCTCCGCAGGAGGTGGAGCCAGCATTGTGGTGGTGGAGCACAACCCTATTCAGAGTCAAGGACTACTCCGCCCACCCATCCTGGTGTAAGCACTCTATTCACCACCTGGTCACCCCCACTGTCCCTGGGAATTCCCCAGCCCTGTCACTCACACAAACCTAGACAGCAGATACACATCCTGGCAGAGGTGGGCTGAAATAGTCAGGTGAGCAAATGCTAACTTTCTAAAAGTAGCAGTTGCAAACACAGGATATTAAAATAAACCATGCCAAAGGAAGTATTTTATTATTCTGAGTTCAGGCATACCAAACTCGATATGCCACCGTGTTCCCTGAGCCTATAGCGTGTAATAGTTCCAGCGCTCACCTTGGCCTAAGAGAACAGGCAGCCATTTCAATAGTGAAGAACGAGACAGGGCGGTAATTCACTACTAGGAGATGCCACACACATCAGGCTTGTCCTACCTTACGCATACAATGCACCCTGCCCGTGGGCCTACCATAGGGGTGACTGATATGAAGGTTAGGGAAGGTTTAGGGACTGGCAAGTGTGGGCACTTGCACAGTCAGCGTGACAGTACCAGCCTGTACGCAGGGTCTGCAATGGCGGACCCGAGACATCTTTTACGAGGCCACTTCGGTGGGTGGAGCAACCAGCACTTCAGACCCACTAGCGGCATTTGTATCTACAAGCCCCGTCACTCCTGATGCACGTTACTGGGGTCTGACAGTAAACCAAAATAGCCAATCATGGAAATCAATTACGGATACACTTTACATAGAGAGCACTTCCAAAGCGGCACGGATTGGCCGTGGTGCAGTGCCCTGAGCATTGAACACCAGCAAAAACATCTGAGGCACATCAGCAAAAAGTGGAAGGGAGACTCACGCCAAAGTGCCAGGTCTAACACGTGTCCCGTCCAGCTGAAAGGTGAGGAGAACTACCCTTCCCAAGGGAGTTCCTCATCACTAAGGCGGAAAAACCTGGACAGACCGTCAGCATTGGCGTGGTCTATGCCAGGGCGATGTTCCACCGTAAACTCCATACCCTGTAGGGAGATGGACCACCTCAATAGATTCGGGTTCTCACCCCTCATCTGCATCAACCATCTGAGGGGCCTGTGGTCTGTCTGAAGTCGGAAGTGAAACCCAAACAAGTAGGGTCTTACCTTTTTCAAGGCCTGGACCACAGCAAAAGCTTCTCTCTCAATCGCACTCCACCTACGGAACTCTTTGGAGAAATCAGGAGCCAGGAGCACGGGCGCCATGCACATGGCTGCTTTCAGGTTGTCGAATGCTTCCTGACAGGCGTCAGTCCACATCACTTTCCGGGGCTGCTTCTTCGAAGACAGCTCTGTCAAGGGGCAACGATGCTGCCATTCCCCTTGCCAAACCTCCTGTAGTACCCGGTGAATCCGAGGAAGGCCCTCACCTCCATTTGGGTTTTGGGGGGTTTCCAATTAAGGATGGTCTCAATCTTGGGTTGAAGGGTCGCCACCTGGCCGCTCCCAACTTGTTGTCCCAAGTACACCACGGAACCCTGCCCGATCTGACATTTGCTTGCCTTGATTGTGAGACCTGCCTGGCGCAGTGCCGACAACACTTCCCATAGGTGTCGCAAGTATTCTTCCCATGTGCCGCTGAACACCGCGATGTCGTCCATGTAGGCGGCACTGAATGCGTCCAGTCCAACCAACACCCGGTTGACCAACCTCTGGAAGGTGGCAGGGGCGTTCTTTTATCCCAAATGGCATAACCCAGAACTGGAAATGCCCGTATGGGGTTGAGAACGCTAACCTCACTTTGGCCCCATCAGTTAAGGCGATCTGCCGGTACCCAGAATAAGTTAAACGTGCTGAGATACTGAGCAGCCCCCAACCGATCGATGAGCTCATCAGCTCTGGGGATGGGGTGCGCGTCAGTCTTCTTGACCGAATTGAGTCCTCGATGGTCCACACAGAACCGGAGTTTGGGTGTGGCTCCCGGCATTTCAGACCACTGGGCTGGCTCAAGGACTGCTGGAGGACTCAATCACCCAGAGAGCAAACATCTTCGAGACTTCCTCCTTGATGCAGGCTCTTACCCTGTCAGTCACGCGGTAAGCCTTGTGCTTCACCGGCAAACTGTCTCCCATGTCCACATCATGGACGCACCAATCTGTGACACCGGGAACCAGGGAGAACAGATCAGGAAACTGCCCCAGCAGCTGGCGGCAGTCACTCTGTTGTTCAGGGGTGAGGGAGGGTGAGAGGTTAACTCCATCCACTGACCCATCTTTCTCAGAGGCTACCAAGAGGTCCGGAAGAGATTCAGTCTCCTCCGCCATTCCATCATCGGTTGCCAAGAGCATGCCCACTGCGGACCTCTCCAAGTGGGGCTTAAGGCGGTTAACATGTAGGACCCTCAAAGGGTTCCTGGGAGTTTGAAAGTTCACCAGGTAGGTTACAGGACTCTTGCGCTCCACAACCTCAAATGGACCTGTCCACTTATCCTTAAGTGCACAAGTCTCCACTGGGGCCAAAACCCACACCTTTTGTCCAGGTTGAAGCTCTACCAGAGTGGCATTCTGGTCGTACCACCGCTTCATCTCTTCCTGGCTGGTTTCCAGATTTGCCTCAGCAAGTTGTCTGAATCGCCTTGTCTGGTTTCGGAAGGCCAGCATGTAACTGTATACATTCTGGGGAGGTTTCCTGGGAGATTGATCCCAGCCTTCCCTAACCAGACTCAGAGGTCCTCGGACCGGGTGACCGTACAAAAGCTCGAAGGGACTGAACCCGAGCGACTTCTGTGGCTCCTCTCGGTACGCAAAGATTAGGCATGGTAAGAGGACGTCCCACTTACCCCTCATTGGTTCTTCTAGGCCCATGTTTATGCCTTTCAGGGTTCGGTTGAATCTCTCAACCAACCTGTTTCCTTGGGTGTGGTAAGGAGTGGTAAACTTGTAGGTTACGCTACACTCTTGCCAAAGGGACTTCATATATTTCGATATGAAATTGGTGCCTTGGTCAGACACCACCTCTAGAGGGAATCCCACTCGTCAGAAAATTCCAATCAGCGCTCTTCCCACCACGAGGGCCGTCACTGTCCTCAGAGGGATGGCTTCCAGGTACCGGGAGGCATGGTCGACCAAGACCAGGATGAACCTGTTGCCCATGGCTGTCTTGGGGTCCAGAGGCCCCACAATGTCAATTCCCACTTGCTGGAATGGGGTACTGACGACGGGGAATGGTTAGAGGGGAGCCTTGTTCTTCCCTCCACACTTACCACTTGCCTGGCAAGTCTGGCAAGTCCTACAGTGCGCATCTGAACTTCTGTGCATTTGGGGCCAATAGAAGTGGGTAACAAGCCTGTCATAGGTCTTGTCCACCCCCAAATGTCCTGCGAACGGTACATCGTGAGCCAGTGTCATGCCTCGAGTCTCCTGCAACACTGTCCCTTTAAATTTACCGCTATATAGGACACCAAGACTCATTGAGCTTCACGTTCTTGCGTCTAGCTCCATCTGGTGCAGTGTCCGTCCAGATCCTGTTTGCCTGACTTCCGTTTTCGAGTACTTCCTGTTCCGTCATCTCTGAGAGAGTGTCCTCGTCCCCCGCGATCCTGAGCGGGCTCCTGTCTTCACTTTCTCCCTCCAGCGTCCAGCTCTCAGCGGGCGTATCCATCGTCCGCTTTCTTGTTCCTGCAGTTTACGGTTTTCTCAGTGAACATTCTCCCCTGCCTTGAGTCCCGCCCGGCAGCCGGGTTCTTCCCTGCCATCCAGCTGGGCTCTTCATCAGTACTTCCGCCTCCCTCTTTTTGCTCCGCCCGGCAGCCGGGCTTGTTCTCCGCTGCCCGGCTGGGCATAATCTTGGTTCTCCATTTCTTGAGTTGCTCCACCCGGCAGCCGGGCTTGGTCCCCGCTGCCCGGCTGGGTCTTCACTCAAGCCCCCCTTAGTTAGTTAGTTAGTTTCCTTCCCCTTTCTCTCTCCAGGTGCTTCTCCCCTCCCCTGGGTTCCTCTCATCACCTTATCATTTCCCCCCTTTTTTAGGCGGATCCCCTTTTTGATATACGTTCATTTATCAATCTCTGGGTTCAGCTTCACTTATGTTTTGGAGTTCTTGCGTGGACCCGAGTGGGGTGCCGATTTCATCATCCCGACATAGAATCAGTGCAACAGCGCTTTTGCGCTGCATGTTATTTTGATTAAGGTTATAATTATAACAGAAACCTGAAGATTTGTCTTGTTTTCATAGATGTATATTCAACGGTCAGTGGTGTTGGCAACAGTTGTCTTTCATATCCATCAGACTAATGGATGTATTCCTTGAGCCTTCTACAACAGACAGAGTGAGAAGTTTAACGAGTCAGATTTTACAACACATGCTGGTATAGGTGTAGACGTAGTTGTTTACTATTTGTTTATGTCATCTTTGTCACAGCTCAAGACTAATTCCTAATATTAGACTACATATCAGTGCTGTGACCTATCCGAAACCCTTTCGACACACTTTGCAGTCTGACAGCTCGTAGCATTTCTTTGGACTTAGAGGCTCTCCAACTTTCCCAGCTGGTCTCCCAGCCCACCCATACTGGGGGACGTATACTTGACCCCTTTTTCACCAATTTGACAGAGGCAAAAATCACTGAGATCACTCCAGTAGAATGGTCTGACCATTTTCTGGTGTCCATCCTGTGTCCCATATCAGCTACCACTTCCACCTCTTCAGCTAGACGGGTACCTAGGAGATCCTGGAATAAACTCAGGCTGGAAGACTTCCATCGTCTTCTGTCAGTGGAGCCTCTGGGCCCATTGAACAACGTAGAAGAGGGGTATGACCTCTTTTGCTCCTGGCTTACTAGGGCTCTGGACGCTCTGATACCTATTGTATCGGCTAAGATCAACCCTCGAGAGTCGAGTCCCTGGTATGATGGCGCCTTACGTGCCTTGAAGGGAGCCTGTAGACGGGCGGAGAGGGCTTGGCGGAAGACATATGGGGCTGATTTGAAAGCTGCATATGCCGCGTCCGTCAAGCTCTATCATCGGGCTATATGTCAAGCTCGAGCGGCCTTCTATGCCGAAGAATTCCGGAACAGCACTAACCCGTCGAAGGCCATCTTCAAGGCGGTTAAAGATCCTATGGCAAAGCGGACTACCTCTACGGCCGTGAGTTCTGTCTCCCACTGCAAATCCCTTGCCTCCTATTTCTTGGGAAAAGTCCAAGCTATCTATCGGACATTCCCTAGCATTGGGGTCGGGTCGGGAAGCTCCAAATGGACACCTCATTAGATCACCCTGCTCTCATTCCCCCCTCTTACCTCGGATGGGTTTGATAAACTTGCCTTGCAAGTTAAATCCGGATCCCCATCTGATCCAGTGAGACCTGCTCTCTTTCGAGATCAGACCTTTATGGGACGCACTGTTGTGCGTTCCCTTGTCAACCTCTCCCTGGAGTCGGGGGTAGTTCCAACTAAATGGAAGCAGGCGGTGGTGTCCCCGATCATCAAAAAACCCTCCTTGGACCCGTCTAAGCCTGAAAGTTTTCGTCCCATCTCGCTGCTACCCTGGCCGGCAAAGCTAACAGAGGCCCATGTCAATCTGGCCCTGTCAGAACATCTAGCTCGGACCAACGCCCTCGACCCCACACAGAATGGCTTCCGTGCTGGTCACAGCACGGAGACCGCTCTTTTTGTGATGGTGGAACATCTCCGTGCGAGGTTGGATGCTGGTCAGACGGCGGCGCTGATATTGTTAGATCTCAGCGCCGCCTTCGACACGGTATCTCACAGCATCCTCCTGCATCGGCTCGAGGAGATTGGTATCAGCGGCCAGGCGCTGCAATGGTTCCGCTCCTTCCTGGACAATCGTTCCTTCTGTGTTGCCATCCCTCCCTTCAAGTCCAGTTCCCAGCCTCTGGCCATGGGGGTTCCGCAGGGGTCCTCGCTGAGTCCCACGTTGTTCAAACTTTACGTGAGACCGCTGGCTGATGTCGCTAGGCAGTGGGGCTAACTTTGGTCTCATATGCCGACGACACACAGCTGGCGGTTACTCTCAGCGGGGATGCGGAACAAGATGCCCCCAGGTTTCAGTCTGGACTGAAGGCGGTGGCTAGCTGGTTGACAGGAAACTGTCTCCAGCTTAATGCCACGAAAACGGAGGTAATGATTGTCGGGATGGGAGAAGAGCTATGGGGCGATCAATGGTGGCCTTCTGAGCTGGGTCCCACTCCGACCCCGGTGTCGGAGGTGAAAAATCTGGGGGTCTGGTTGGACGCAGGCCTTACCTTTGTAGGGCATACCAAAAAAATGCAGCCTGTTGTTTTGGTCTGCTGAGAGGCTTAAGACCAGCACTTAAATTCTTTGACGCCCCAACCAGACAGCTTGTAGTCCAGGCAACTATCATCTCTCACCTGGACTATGCTAGCTCCCTATTGGCTGGGGCCAACCAGGCTGAGTTAACTCGCCTGCACCGGGTTCAAAATGCTGCGGCTAGAGCCATTGTTGGCCTACCCAGATTTTGCCCGGTGGCGAATGTCCTCCGCTCCCTGCACTGGCTTCCTGTAAGGAAGCGTATTCTTTTTAAGGTCCTTTGTTTGACCTTCAAGATCTTAAGAGGTATAGGCCCTGAAATTCTGTCCAACTGTATCTCTTTCTATGTCCCCACCCGCAATCTCCGATCTCAAGGCCAGGCCCTTGCTGTTGTCCCTAGATTTAGACTCAGCCGGATGGGGGGTCGTTCTTTCAGCGTGAAAGCTGCACTAATTTGGAATACCCTCCCAGTTGAAATCTGTCTGCTTGAGGACCTGATGTCTTTTCGGAGAGCAATAAAAACATTCTTGTTTTAGCTGTCCCTCTTAGGTTTTATCTTTTCCTGTTGTGTTATGTTTCTCCTTGTCTTTGCTCCGGGACGCTCCTTGGCTGGAGTAGCTGTGCGCACAATAAATTAATATAACATAACATAACATAACTTTGGTATGTAATGTTTGTGTGCATAAAAATATCAGGGTGTACATGGGTATAGTGTTTCCTCTAGATAAGGTTGTTTACTTACCTTTTGTTGCAGCCCACCTGTGTCAAGTACCCATTTTAAGTTGCCACGCATCCACTCTGAAGACCACCATCAAGCACCTTTTTTCCCCAACCTTTCCTTGTTTTGTCTCCCTGTTTTCCCCTGGCGAACATCTCGATACTCTAGTGTTTGATAGAGTCGGAAGGCCGTAGGGGAAGGCTGTGGAATATTCTTTGGATTCCTGACGCTCCTGCGGAACCTGCTTGCAACCATTACAGCCAGCCCCAGTAGGAAGGCTCTGAACTTCTGGGGTACCACCAAGACACGGGCTGATCCAGGTTCAGCAGCCTTAGGCTCTGAATACAGGAGATTGTTCTCCCAGTAGATCAAGTGTTTTCCGGACTGAACACCATTGACCTGGTCAGCAGCCTGCTGCTGCATACCCGCGAGAGAGGGGCACTCTCTCTGCTCCTTGCAGAATTCCTCCCTGGAAGTACCTCCTTCCAGCTGCCAATGGGTCAGCTCAGGCAGGTCTCCCAGTTCTGCAATCTGTTCCCCGGTAGGCTCCAGGGCATCCCACTCGAGGTCTGCTTCCTCCTGGGCCATGGGAACAGTGGGAGCCGGCTGTCCGCGCCCCCTGCACCTTCTCTCTAAGGCCGGTTCCTGGGCCTCTCCTTCAGGCTCCAGGACTCCTTCAACACCCCTACTGGCTGCTATGGACCTGGTAGTCACACATGCCCAGTCAGGTAGGCCCACCATCCACAGATGAGTCGTTTTCTCCACCTTTCCCCAAGGGGAGTTCTCCAAATCGTTCCCAAGCAGACAATCTACAGGCATGGAGGTCCTCACAATGACTTGCAGAGTACCTGGGACCCCCCCACACTCAAAGGGAACCTGAGCCATCGGACACTGGCTCTCAGAATTGTCAGCATTGACAACCCTACAGTAGGCGTGTGGCACCACCTGCTGTTGAGACACCAAGTGCTGCCGGACAGCAGTCACACTGGCTCCTGTGTCTCGAAGAGCCTCCACCTTCTTACCGTTGATGGTCACTTCCTGCCCATTTTTTTAGTGTTACTGGGGAGGTAATTTTCGGGGATCATCTCACTGTCTCCTAGCGAGACTAGGGTCATCTGTACGAGATCCCCACCCTCTGGGACTGTTACTTCTCCCCCAAAATTAAAGCTAGCTATTTGCCGGGGGGGGAGCACCAGTGGGTGCGGGTTTTCCATATAAGCAACACTTAGGATCAGTGTCAATTTGAGCCTGGTCGCCGCACCTATAACAGGCGATGGGCCCTCTTTGAACAGGTTTACCTGTCGGGCCCCGTTTTGCTTCGGGGGTGGAGGAGGCTGGGAACCTTTTCCTTGGTTCCCTTGGGAATTACTTTGGGGGATTTTTGGAACCCTTTCTGTTTTCCCCCTTCCTCTCCACTCTCATGCTGGGGACCCTGCCCACCTTTGGCTGTGTCTCCCACTGGATCCTTGTGGACCCTGGTGCTGAGCCAGCGGTCCGCTTACTCAGCAAGCTTCCTCGGGTTGGACAGCTTGCTATCGATCAGGTGCTGGCGTAGCTCAGGAAAACAATTAGAGGACAAGTGCTCCCATGCTACTAAATCAATCATCCACTTTGCTACCCTTCACCCAACCATCCAGCGCTCTGCAGAAAAAAGTCACATACTCCACATACGTACTCCCAGGAATCTTAGTACAACCCCTAAATCTCTCTTGGTATATCTCTGGGATGAACCCAAACCTGGTCATTAAGGCATCCTTCATGTGGGGGTAGGAATTATATACTTCGGAAGGGAGATATAGCAGGGTGTCCCGCCCCTCGGTCAGGAACCGTCCCCACAACCCCGCTCCCCAATCCTTCTCAGGGATCCGGTGGATGGAAATGGCAACCTTGTAGGCCCGAAACCACTGCCCTATGTCATCCCCCTTAAAGTATTGCTTCACCACATCTTTCGGTACGTAGACCCTTGACTCTACCTGCACAGGAGTTGTGCTGCCACCAGGAGCTGTGTTCAAACTTTTTGCTTTCAGCTCCAATTCTTTGAGACGTATCTCATGCTCTAGCTGGAGTCTCTTCTCCTCAATCGCCATCTGTCCGGTTAATCTTGCCATCTCAACTTCATGTGCTCTGGTCC
Source organism: Lissotriton vulgaris (assembly GCF_964263255.1). Classification (NCBI taxonomy): domain Eukaryota; kingdom Metazoa; phylum Chordata; class Amphibia; order Caudata; family Salamandridae; genus Lissotriton; species Lissotriton vulgaris. Next base: position 61,846 of record NW_028241417.1, on the reverse strand, counting down.
GGCCCTGTCCGCCGGCTCCTCTGGTGACAGGCCTCCGTGCACCTCGACAAGGCTATCTAGTGGATCCACCACCAGCTGATTCTCTGGATGTCTCAATTCTTTCCAGGCGCTCACTGCCTTGATGATTTGGGCTTTGTTTTTGCACCCGGTTTGGGCGACTCTGAACTTTTGGCAGAAATTTTTCAGATGCTCCACTTTGTAATTTTCAAGCCTTTCCCAGTCGACGTCATCTAGTCCAGAGAAGACAGAGGGTGCTCTCCCGGGGAGTGAACCAGGCATGGTTTGACAATACAAGATATCTCGGCAAGATAATAAATCTGTGGCTTCGTTATAGGTCTGCTCTCACTACGTGGTGATCAGTAATTTACTGTACATAAATCGTAAATGCAAATTCGGAATCCTCACCGCTGCCTCCAATGTTAGAATTGGGGGTCTCTGGTTGGCACAGGTATGCACTTGTGACAAACAGGGACCCTCTCCTCTAGTCAGGGTAAGAGAACTACTCTTGCTCACCCTCTAGGTAGTGTGGTGCGAGCAGACAAGGCTAATCTTCAGGGCGATAGTTAGTTAAGCATTTATGATCACATACAGGAAACCCACTGACCCCCACAAATGGACACCAGTTGTAGGATTGTATCAAAAATACGTTGACTTTATGTAAAAATAAATGCCGAATTATCACAAGACCATATAACGTTTAGCAAATGAAGGCCACCAGATTTAAATAGCAGTTGTTCTTAAGTGTTCTTGGTTAGCAATGTACGATGACAGGGAAAACAAACATTGCGGACCCTGGATCCGATGCGAACTCGGGATGGAGTTCCAATGTACCTTGCGATGAGTGTCCGAGGCGTTTCAGGCGTGGCTACTGGTGAGGGCGGACCCTGGACGAGGCCAACGGTTCTCCCAAGGGATCTAGCAGGCTCGGAGCCCCCTCAAGGTGCGAGGCGGGAGAACAGGACGGTGTGGAGGGTTGTGGCGATCCGGGATCTGATGCAGCTCACAGAGCGAGGCGCCGTTCAGGCCTGCTGGGCGTACTACTTCTTAGCACACCAGTTCGTACATGTGGATCTGTGTGGGGTGTCGCGTTCTCGGGCAGACGGGTGCAGCACCGGGCCTTCGGTACCACTGTACGTAAGGCCTTCTTGAGGTACAGCCTTGGTATGCAGGAGGGCAAAGCAAGACAGTCGGGTATGTTACGACGTACGGACTGTCCAAGGCTATCAGATGCGTTCCGTGCAGATTCCGGCGAGAGAAGATGAGAGGCGCACAGCATGCTCCATAGCAGGCGAGGTGACAGGAGAGCGGGCGGCCTGGCACTGAAGCAGAGAACGACTTAAGCTTGAGCGTGGCTCTCTGCGGCGGGGCGACCAGGCTCCGAGCTGTCACGACCTTGGAGGGCGAAGGCACCCGAGTCACAACTCTGGCGAGAGAATAAGAACTAAAGGCCCAACAGCAAACGGGCACAGGCAGAATAGAACCCAATGTTCCGGGGGTTCAGTTCAGAGGGCAAGCTCGTGATCAAGCACTTGGAGATAGTTTCAGGCACAAGTCTTCAAAGTCCTTTCTGGTCTTTTCCTCTCCGTCCTCAGCAAGGCACCACTACAGGATTCCTTCTGCTCAGCTTCTCTTGGTCCTTCTAATCGGGCAGAGGTTCGTCGTGGTCAAAACTGGATCTAATTTCTTAGGAGCAAGGCTCGTACCTTTATATTAGGTTTCTTTTGTCTTGGCAGGCCAGGGGGCCTGAGCCTGGTTCAATCCGGTTTTGGAGTACTCTGTTGACAGGACGCTGCTGTCTTCTTTCAGGGTGCAGGGCAGGGACATCAGACACTCCGCAGGAGGTGGAGCCAGCATTGTGGTGGTGGAGCACAACCCTATTCAGAGTCAATGACTACTCCGCCCACCCATCCTGGTGTAAGCACTCTATTCACCACCTGGTCACCCCAACTGTCCCCGGGAATTCCCCAGCCCTGTCACTCACACAAACCCAGACAGCAGATACACATCCTGGCAGAGGCGGGCTGAAATAGTCAGGCGAGCAAATGCTAACTTTCTAAAAGTAGCAGTTGAAAACACAGGATATTAAAATAAACCTTGCCAAAGGAAGTATTTTATTATTCTGAGTTCAGGCATACCAAACTCGACATGCCACTGTGTTCCCTGAGCCGGCCGGGACTATAGCGTGTAATAGTTCCAGCCGCTCACCTTGGCCTAAGAGAACAGGCAGCCCTTCAATAGTGAAGAACGAGAAAGGGCGGTAATTCACTACTAGGACATGCCACATACATCGGGTTTGTCCTACCTTACGCTTACAATGCACCCTGCCCGTGGGCCTACCATAGGGGTGACTGACATGAAGGTTAGGGAAGGTTTGGGACTGGCAAGTGTGGGCACTTGCACAGTCAGCGTGACAGTACCAGCCTGGACGCAGGGTCTGCAATGGCAGACCCGAGACATTTTTTACGAGGCCGCTTTGGTGGGTGGCGCAACCATTGCTGCAGGCCCACTAGCGGCATTTGTATCTACAAGCCCCGGCACTCCTGGTGCACTGACAGTAAACCAAATAAGCCAATCATTAAATCAATTATGGATACACTTTACATAGGGAGCACTTGCACTGCGGCACGGATTGGCTGTGGCGCAGTGCCCTGAGCATCGAACACCAGCAAAAACATCTGAGGCACATCAGCAAAAAGTGGAAGGGAGACTCACGCCAAGGTGCCAGGTCTATCAAGCACGTATTAGTGCTGTAGTTCAAATATTAGTAGGACACTAAGGTGAAGATCCCTGCCACCTGCCAGTCATTAGTTACATTTTTATTCGTTGGTGGTGGAAGTATAATTAAAAAACACAAATTATAGTACAGTAGTAGCCTTGTTGTGGTGCTCATTGTCTACTCGGTTGACATGTTTCAGCCCTGTCGCGGCCCCACGCTTTCTTCAGGACCATACTGAACCCAATATGCCACTACAGTGCTTCCCTAAACATGTTTAGGCATTTAAGGCAGACAGTTCTTCGTGAGTAGCCAGAAATACAAAACAGGTAAATGGTGGTAGTGTTTCTCAAGATTGAGAAAACATCCGCACATATGAATGATACAATACTCTAAACACGTATACGTGTATTGTCACTTGTAAACAGTTTCTAATGTGAGGTGCACTGTTGTCCTGTCAAACACCCACCACCAGGAGTGTTAAATTAGCAAAAAAATGAATTTTTTACTAATATTGAATATCAAAAAGAAAACAGGCATTGATCATGCACCCTCACAGGATATATAATGATCCAAGTACTAATCACAATTTTATAAAATACAGTTCATTGATAGGAGAAAGATTTCCAAAATACGGATCCAGAGTCAAGCGTTAGACTTCAAATCTTTTATTTTATATTCATTAAAATTATTTCCAGCTTGTCCTGCCTATTTAGTAGCAAAAACAACAGGTGATGGACCGAATGTGGATCAATGTCACACATTCAACCCAGTCCAAAGATCTGGGCCCAAATCCATCGTTTTTTTGCACTCCAGACGTGGGTCCCAGGCACTCCACACCACTGGAGTCAAGCTAGCCGGGCTGATGAGAGGTGTTACCTCGAAATTGGTCCGGTCCTTGGATGCTTGATTCCGTTCTGGGAAGGACATGGCTTTTGTAGTTCGGACTGGACTGTTCCCATGGGGCACAGGGTCAGAGCTGATTTGCATATCGCCATTGTCTAACCCAGGGTGGTGTGGAGTGCAAAATAACGATGGATTTGGGCCCAGATCTTTGGACTGGGTTAAGTGTGTGACATTGATCCACATTCGGTCCATCACCTGTTGTGTCTGCCTATTTAGTAGCCAGAAATAGTTTATACAACTCATTAGTGTGTGATGGTCCTTCCATACCGAATTGTAATCGCACACTTACTTATGTCATATGAATTACATGCATTTAAAAACACCTGTGTATACACAGGTTCACCTTCCAAAATGACAAATATGGCTGTGCATCTTTGCCGTTTGTTCTCAATAAAAATTTGTAATCTTAATGTTTAGGTATTATAACTCCTGGAGTTGCAGGGGAGGGAGTCCTGTAGTCCCACCCTAAATCGGTATTTTACTGACAGTCGGTTTAGATGGTTACTTGTTTAGGGGTCTTGGAAGAGAACGCTAAGCGGTTAGAGGGTGGGAGGAGCCGGGCACATGCTGCATGTCCTACTTACTTCATCAAGGTACTCCCTTTCTGGATACCTAGCGTGGATCCCTATTCTCCTCTCAACTATGCCATCTCTCTATGTGTGGCGCACTATGTTAACTGGTTGACATGCGGGTGGCATCGTCATTGGCCGGTGACAGGTAGAGAATCATGGGAATTGTAGTCCCCAGCTTCCCAATTGTACGCAGAAAGCTGGATAAGCACTTATCCTCTGAAAAAAATGAGTTGAAGAAGATACAAATGTATTGCAAAATATAAGGATGGCTATTAAAGGTTTTCATGCGAGAAATTATTTTCAATAATCTCCATGCTATTGTTCCATTATTATACGTATGTCTGCCCACATCTATGTACAATCCCTTTCATTTGCTAATATGTATGTCAAAAGGATGATGTTACAAGATACACAGAGTTATAAGTGCAATATCGTCATTCAGACCATCAATGTGATAGATCCATCTTTGCTCTCTTTCAAAGAGTCTCTTGCTAATATCACTTCCTGGTGTATGTTTGAGTGCCTCTAAAATGACCCATTGTATTTCAGTTTCTGTGTGGATCAGTTTGAGTTGTCTCTGCGGGGGCTGGGACTGTGATTGGCCCTGCTAGGGTTTTTATAGACACTTGTAAAAGGTAGGCAGATTTGAATCGATAACCTTTAAGTATTGCCCGGCGTTAGCCGCCTCTCATACCACTCGAAGTTATCAAACAAAGAGGCAGGCGCTGGAGACTGGAAGGCAGGAAACAGAAGTTTATTCCGACGGAGCAGAACACATCAAATCAGACAACAGGGTATCTTCTCGAGGTGCTCTAACCGCATCTCTGAGGCCTGGTCTCTCATACACAGGTTTATGGCTTTATTGCATGAAGCACATCTTTGTCAATACTTTGATGTATGGAAAGACATCCTCGGAATCCCCGATTCAAGCCCGTTCCCACACACATTTACAGTAGAAGTCCCCACCCCGATCTCAGTAGGTGATGACTGTCATGCAGCTGGCGCAGCGGGACAATCCCCCGGTTCCCGGAATGGGTGCGGTTGATCGGATCTCATGGGGTGGGGGTATTTGATCATTTGTAAATCCTTTGAAGAGGACAGCGTACTACTGTAGGGGGCAATAAACTGCATCCGCCGGGCCAGGTGATGGCCTGGGATCGAGCCGGACAATCGGGCACAGAGGAAGGGGGCTCATCAAAGGATTTGTGGTTATGAAAGAGATGGAGGGAGGTGTTAGCCGGGTACGGGATGTGGCTCCGAGGCAGGACCGCACTGAAGGGGTGGTTTATGGCCCAAGCATGTGAGAGCGGGGGCTGTCAGTGCGCAGGGGGATGCTTGCGAGGTCAGAGGGAGAGAGAGAGAGAGAGACTCGCTGGCTATCGGCAGTGGGCAGAGAGGCCATGGCATTCAAAATGGCTGCTACTTACGCGCACATATGAGCCTGAAAAGGGACAAGATGGCGCCGATAATGTTTACTTCTTAATCTAGATTTTAACAGTCCTCCCGTTTCAACATATCTAGCCAGCTTGTCAATCTATGTCTATCCCCATTATATTTCGGATTTCTACTTCATACAAAGCTTTCATGCGTTCAGCTTTAAAGTCCAGAGTCTTAGTGCAGATACAGTTAGCAAAAAGTGAGCACAGGGGTGGCAAGCATTGAACACCCAGGCAGAATCCACATATTACGACAATCGGTATCAATACGATCATAAACAACCTCCACCCTCAGTCCTTTACAGCACTCCAGAACCAACTCCCAAATGACCATTCTTCTTGTTCCTGATGAACTTCTGAGGAAAGTCTGTGGAGGTGTTCAATGGCTTTGTAAACTGAGGGTGAATTGTCCGGTATGTAGGTGCAACAGCTGGACCCAATGATACGGCATGCTCCTCCATGATCCGCTAGAACCACATCTAGAACAAGGCGGACCGCCTGACGCTCGGCTGTATTGTTCATTGTCGTTTCAACTGCCTGGGTCAAATGTCGGATGGCACGGCTGTTCGTCATCGGACCCCAGAGTGGAACAAGTCCCTTCATTGCATCCAGGAACTGTGCTCCGGTGGAGTTGGCTTGCTCAATGTCTCTTGCTCGCTTTTGTCGGTGATGGTTTGCTGGAGCCACATAGGTTGGAGGAAGGATGAAGGCAATGTAACAGGTACCTCCCCAGCCCTTGGGCAGCCAGGTGTAGGCTTTCGTACCACAAACAAAGTACATGTTCGGAGAGGCGACAAAAGAGGGTGGATCAGTTGAGTCCAAAGTTCTGGTGATGCGGCAAGCGCTGTGACCTACCAACTGTGTCCCAAGGCCTTCGATGCATGCAAGGCCCAAGACTTTGACGACAGATAGGGCCACAGTCAGGGTGGCAGCTGTTCGTTTCTGGAGGTAGGAGAAGGTGGGTCTGGCTGGGATGTCAGAGGGCAAAAGGGAGCAGCAGTTCTTCCTGTTTTGTTCTGCCAGACCCCAAGATAAAAGTGTGCCACAGTTCTGCTGGAAGTGGCAGTATCCCTGTAACTCTCTTGCAAGAGGATCAGCCAAGCAAGGCAGGAACCATGAACGGAGAAAGGTGAAGGGATGAAGGGGATGGAATGTCCAGTGGCATGTGGTGACAACCCACAGATCCAGCAATTTGTGGCATTGGCGGCAAGGTTGTGTTGGTGCAGTAACTGCATGAAGGAGTTGTTCCAGAACTCCTTACGTCTTTCTCGGAGTTGAGGTGAAAGAGAGACCAGGTAGTGTTCTTTGGTGGTGGTAGGTTGTGCAGTAGTTAGGAATGTCTTATGAGCTGGTGCGCTCTCTTCCACGATCCAGAGGGTGGTCATGAGGAGGAGGCAAAAGAGAAGGGCGATAAAGAGAGCAATAGTCTTTGAGCTGTGTATTTTGTCAGTCTTTGGGTTTCTGTAGTGGGTCTTCGGATGTCCGATTGCTTCCATCATCTTCGCGTCGGGTGCTTACATCATCTTCGTATCGGGCGCTTCCATCATCTTCAAGGGGCTCGGTAGCGGGCAGAACCACAAACTTCGTTTGGCTTCTCTCCTGGCAGCCTTAGTAGTGTTAGGCCACCGCTCTGAGAATTGTAACTTAGTCAGTGGTCTGCTTAGCCGAAGCTCCCTCCTTTCGTCATAGGTTATACCCTTCTCTGGATGGCACAGTGGGATTGGGGAATTCTGCCAGTTCAAGTGTCTCTGTATCAGGGTAACAGCTCAGGGATGGCCGGTCTTTGTTCAGGAGCTCTTCTTGGGTGGCCACGTCTTCGGTCATCGTCAGGGTGGAGGAGATCTTCTTGCAGTGGTTTGCATGCAGCCAATTTTGCTTCCCTTCCACTCGAAGAGCTGTTCAGGTGGTGATCAAAACTTGCCAAGGGCCCGTCCACCGGGGTTCCAGACTCTTTGCACGCTGAAAGTTTCGGACTAGTACATAATCTCCGTGTTGGATGTCGTGTCCGGGGTCCCCGGAAGCATCAGGGATGGCCTGCAGCACCTGTTGATGGATAACAGACAGTGTCTTAGTCAGATTATACAAATAGTCAGACATTAGGACGTCCGGGACGTCGTGAATGGATGTCGGTTTTGGTGTGGACCAAATGCTCATAGGTCGGCCAAAAACGACTTTGTAAGGGGTCAAATGGTGCTTGGTGGGGGTGGAACGCATTGATAGCAATGCCAGTAGGAGAGCGTCTGGCCATTTCAGTCCTGTGGTAGCCACTATCTTAGCTAGTTTGAGTTTCAGTGTGGCATTATGTTGCTCAACCAGTCCAGCAGATTGGGGGTGGAAGACTGCGTGGAATTTCTGTTTTACACCCAACCCCTTCAAGATGAGTTGGATAACCTCGGCTATGAAGTGGGGGCCATTGTCGCTCCACAAAATTCGAAAAAGGCCGTAGCGAGGGAAGAATTCTTTCAGTAATACCTTTGCAGTGGCAATGGCAGTGTTGTCGCAAGTTGGATAGGCTTCCACCCACTTGCTAAATGCGCACACGACAACAAGTACATACTTCAGACCTTGGCATCTTTCTAGCTGGATGTAGTCCATCTGTAGGACTTCAAATGGATGATTGGGGACCCCAAACCCTCCCCGGGGTACTACAGTTCCTTTCCCAGGGTTGTGTTGCAGGCATATCAGACATTGTTGGACCAGACGTTTAGCTGAATCTGTAATCTTGTCATTGTGCCAAACTTTGGAGACAAGTTCGGCCATAGGGTAAGATCCTATGTGTGTAGGGGAGTGTGCCATGGTCAGTATGGGGATCAGGTACGAATTGGGTAGCAACCATTTGTTTGTGTCTTTTGTCCGCCAGCAGCCTTCATCGTCTTTCAAGCCCACCCGTGCCCATTCAGTCAATTCGTGTGGTGAGCTGGCCATCTGAATGTCCCTAATAGTTTCCCTAGCGTCCGTCCATTTTTCTGCTTGTGACCTGGTCACATACATGCGTGTCGTTGTCCTATTCTCGGCTGTGGTCCGGGCAGTGATGTCGGCCAGTGCATTCCCCTGCCCAATGATGTCCGTCACCTTTTTGTGTGCCTGGCATTTGATTACAGCAAGTTGTTTGGGAAGGAGGACCGCTTCAGTCAGAGCGGAGACTAGGTCTCCGTGCAGGATGGGTGTGCCATATGAGGTCAGGAATCCCCTCTCCTTCCACAAGAGCCCGAAATGATGCACCACCCCGAAGGCATACTGGCTGTCGGTGTAAATATTTGCTGTTTTTCCTGCTGCTAGGATACACGCTTGTGTGAGGGCAATCAGTTCTTTTGCCTGTTCTGATCGTTGTGTGATGCGGGCTGTCTCTACTACAGTTTGGGCTGTGGTAACTGCATAAGCAGCTGAGGTGGTGCCGTCGTGGAGTTTGATGCAAGAGCCGTCCACCCACAGCTCTCCGTCAGGGTCTGGGAAGGCAGTGTCTCGGAGGTCAACACTACTCCTAGTCTGTTCGTCCGTGAGGGTCACACAGTTATGTATAGGGGATGCGTTGGGGTCGTTCTCAGGTAGGGGCAACAGAGTGGCTGGATTCAGTGTGGTGCATCTTTTCAGTGTGATGTGGGGTGCAAGCAGAGTCAGTTCGTACCCAGTCAGTCGTGCACTAGTCAGATGTTGCGTCTTAGTCTGGTTCAGGAGGGTGTCAACCGCTACTCCGTGATTCTAGTGTTATTAGATCTGTCGGCAGCGTTTGACACCGTGTCACACAACATCCTTATTGACCGGTTGTCGAACGTAGGAGTTAAGAACAAAGCCCTTGACTGGATAAGGAGTTTTCTAACCGAGCGCACCCAGACTGTCACCATGGGTACACATCGGTCAGCAGAGGTGGAGATTTCTAAAGGGGTGCCACAGGGCTCATGCTTGAGCCCAACACTCTTCAACATCTACGTGGCACCCCTAGCAAGAGTGATGCGAAAATTTGGTTTCATTCCTGTATCTTACGCGGATGACACGCAGCTCCTCTTCCCTTGTGAAACTCTCACCGCTGAGATAAAAAACTCCTTCTCTGCTGGTATGAAGGCCGTTGCACAGTGGATGTCCACCAACTATCTACAGTGCAACGTTAGCAAAACAGAAGTTATGCTATTTGGCGAAGCCAAGCTTCTATGGACTCCGAATTGGTGGCCTTCCAATCTTGGTGTGGTCCCAGAACCCAAACAGGTTGTGAAAAACCTGGGGATCCGTCTTGATCAGGATCTGTCTTTAAAGCAACACAGCAACCTTGTCGCAGGCTCGTGTTTTCATGTCATCAGCATGTTGCGAAAAATTTTCCCTCTGTTGCCAGACACGTTTAGGAAGACCTTAGTGCAAACCCTTGTTCTGAGCCATATTGACTACTGCAATGGCCTGCTCCTATCTGCCAACGAGGGAGTGCTGGCCAGACTTCAGGTAGTCCAGAACACAGCGGCGCGCCTAGTCCTGAATGCCCCACCAAGAACAGCATCCAAACCTCTTTTACATCAACTCCATTGGCTCTCCATACGACAAAGAGTAAAATTTTAAATTTGTTGTATAATTCATAAAAACATAAATGGACAAGGCCCCACCTACCTGCAACAGAAATTCACCCCCTACATCCCCTCCAGGTCACTCAGATCTAGTACAAGCCATCTATTGGTGGTTCCTCGTGTCAAAAAGACCAGACACGGAGGCAGAGCGCTGTCCGTAGCAGGACCCATCCTATGGAATCGACTTCCCCTGACTCTCAGACTCTGTACCTCTCATTTAAAATTTAGAAAACTCCTTAAAACTGTTATATTTAAAAATGAGATCTAATCCACATCTGTACTTTCTCCCCTGTATTTGTTAACTGGCCCAAAAGCGCAGAGATACTCCAGCTGGAGTCGATTCCAGCGCTATATAAGCTCGTAAATAAATAAATAAATAAATAAATAAATGGGGCACTAACACCACGAGGGAGTTCGAAAGCACAATCCCCTCACTTTGTCAGATAGAGACAGCAGCGGCAGCTACAGCTCGAAGGCAGGCAGGCAAAGCTCTGGCTACGGGGTCAAGAGTGGCATAGAAGTAGGCACATGGATGTTGCCTGGGGCCAATGGACATAGTAAGGACAGACAAAGCGCACCCCTCCCTTTCGTGAGTGTAGAGGGAGAAGGGCTTTGTGTATTCGGGGGTTCCTAAGACGGGGGCTGAACAAAAGGATATCATCGACGTACTGTATCAACACCACTCCATCGGGTAACTGGACTGCGTCCAGTTGTCTCTTGAGGGCCTGGCTATAGATGCTGGGACTTTCAGTGTAGCCTTAGGTGCTCTACAGAATCTATATAACCAGGCTTTTAAGGTGAAGCCGATGAGGCATCGGCTGTCTGGGTGGATGGGGATAGAGAAGAATGCGTTCTTGAGGTCGATTACAGTGAAGGTGGTGGCAGTGGAAGGAATCAGAGTCAGAATGGTGGTGATGTCTGAGACTGCGGGGTACTGAGGTACAACTACTTTGTTGACCTCTCGTAGGTCGATGATGAAGCGGTACGTTTTCTCATCTCCCTCACCCTGCTTCTTTACAATGGGTAGGATAGGGCTGTTGTAAATATTGCTAACTACTTCCTCTACAACTCCTGCATCTATCAGGGACTGGATAATCTTTACCAATGCTTTCTCGCCCTCAGGCGATATCCGATATTGTGAAAGGTTTGGGAGTATTGCGTCCTGTTGAACAGTTATGTGCACTGGGTCGATCATCATGCGCCCTACGTCAGAGTCAGTTTTGGCCCACAGATATAGAGGTAGAGTGTCGAGCAGGGACAAGTCGGCATCAGTGATAGAAAACATGCATCGGGTGGGACAAAGTCTGAGCAGAGTCGGGTTCTCGTACAAAAAGACTCGAACTCCGTCTTGCGAACTCCTAATAGTAGCTCGGAAATGCTTCAATAAGTCCAGTCCCATAATGGCATCAGGGGTGTTGGATGAGAGCAAAAACGTTGTGTCAGTGGTGTTATTTTCCAAGTCAAAGGAGATTGGTTTGGACAAGGGATTAGTGGAGGGCGTTCCATCAAAACCTATTGATGTTACGTGTGAGCCAGACAAGGGTGCCCTCGGAATCAGTCGTTTAGATAACGCACTACGTGTTGCTCCAGTGTCTACCAAAAATGGAAACTTCATATCCAGGACCTTAGCTGTGACATAAGGACCTTGCTGGTCAACATAGAGCTCGACTGGATCCCTCCGTTGCCCTTGGCAGTCCTATGCGAAGTTGTGGGTGTCGTGGCAGTCAGACTGTTGGTACTGGTTCTGTCGGGGACGGTCAAACGTGTTTGGTCTGCCTGGCCTGTCGTTGTTGGTGTCGTTCGTGTACACTCGTCCCTGTTCTCTATTTCTAGGCCCACCCGCTACATCTCTTGTGTCCCTGTTTTTGTTCATTTCTAACAGGACCGGACACTGGGACTTCCAATGACCAAATCCTTTGCAAAATGCACACTGATTCTCGTCAATGTCTTTACATCCAGCGTAGGGTGCGGGTGTATGGTCTTTAGGGGGTGGATTTCTAGGAGCATTCGACTGGTAATTTATTTTGTACTGCTCCCTTCCTATAGTCACCCCCTGCAACTGTGCGATCATCATCCTTTCCTTCAGGTCCTTTTTTTTTCTCAGTCACCCTATCATTCTCGTTCTTCTGATGCTCATAATATTGGGCCATCTGAAGGATAGCCGCAGGTTTGGAGGCCGCCAAACTAATCTTGCTTGTCTGTAGTTTCTGTGAGACCTCCTGCGACAGACCTTTGACATAATTCTGGACAAACAGATGATGTCCGGTTGCAGTGGTTATGTCCTGGCCACTATAGTCGGAAAACACCATCTCAAACCGGGAGAAATATTCTGATACGTCTTCCTAGGGTTTCTGGCGGCAGGCCGTTACTATCGACCAGTCCACCTTCTTTTCTGGGATCAGGGTTTTCAATTTCTGGACAATCTTGTCTGGGAGGTCTAAAATGGATTTTAAAGGTCCATGTAGGTGGCACTGAACGCGTTCAGTCCAACCAACAACCGGTTGACCAACCTCTGGAAGGTGGCAGGGGTGTTCTTCATCCCAAATGGCATAACCCAGAACTGGAAATGCCCGTATGGGGTTGAGAACGCTAACCTCACTTTGGCCCCATCAGTTAAGGCGATCTGCCAGTACCCAGAATAAGTCAAACGTGCTGAGATACTGAGCAGCCCCCAACCGATCGATGAGCTCATCAGCTCTGGGGATGGGGTGCGCGTCAGTCTTCGTGACCGAATTGAGTCCTCGATGGTCCACACAGAACCGGAGTTTGGGTGTGGCTCCCGGCGTTTCAGCCATCGGGACCAAGATCACTGGGCTGGCCCAAGGACTGCTGGAGGACTCAATCACCCATAGAGCAAACATCTTCGAGACTTCCTCCTTGATGCAGGCTCTTACCCTGTCAGTCACGCGGTAAGCCTTGTGCTTCACCGGCAAACTGTCTCCCGTGTCCACATCATGGACGCACCAATCTGTGACACTTGGAACCAGGGAGAACAGATCAGGAAACTGCCCCAGCAGGTGGCGGCAGTCACTCTGTTGTTCAGGGGTGAGGGAGGGTGAGAGGTTAACTCCATCCACTGACCCATCTTTCTCAGAGGCTACCAAGAGGTCCGGAAGAGATTCAGTCTCCTCCGCCATTCCATCATCGGTTGCCAAGAGCATGTCCACTGCGGACCTCTCCAAGTGGGGCTTAAGGCGGTTAACATGTAGGACCCTCAAAGGGTTCCTGGGAGTTTGAAAGTTCACCAGGTAGGTTACAGGACTCTTGCACTCCACAACCTCAAATGGACCTGTCCACTTATCCTTAAGTGCACAAGTCTCCACTGGGGCCAAGACCCACACCTATTGTCCAGGTTGAAGCTCTACCAGAGTGGCATTCTGGTCATACCACCGCTTCATCTCTTCCTGGCTGGTTTCCAGATTTGCCTCAGCAAGTTGTCTGAATCGCCTTGTCTGGTTTCGGAAGGCCAGCATGTAACTGTATACATTCTGGGGAGGTTTCCTGGGAGATTGATCCCAGCCTTCCCTAACCAGACTCAGAGGTCCTCGGACCGGGTGACCGTACAAACGCTCGAAGGGACTGAACCCGAGCGACTTCTGTGGCACCTCTCGGTACGCAAAGAGTAGGCATGGTAAGAGGACGTCCCACTTACGCCTCATTGGTCCTTCTAGGCCCATGTTCATGCCTTTCAGGGTTCGGTTGAATCTCTCAACCAACCTGTTTCCTTGGGTGTGGTAAGGAGTGGTGAACTTGTAGGTTACACTACACTCTTGCCAAAGGGACTTCATATATTTCGATATGAAATTGGTGCCTCGGTCAGACACCACCTCTAGGGGGAACCCCACTCGTGAAAAAATTCCAATCATCGCTCTTCCCACCACGGGGGCCGTCACTGTCTTCAGAGGGATGGCTTCCAGGTACCGGGAGGCATGGTCCACCAAGACCAGGATGAACCTGTTGCCAATGGCTGTCTTGGGGTCCAGAGGCCCCAACAATGTCAATTCCCACTCGCTGGAATGGGGTACTGACGACGGGGAATGGTTGGAGGGGAGTCTTGTTCTTCCCTCCACACTTACCACTTGCCTGGCAAGTCTGGCAAGTCCAACAGTGCGCATCTGAACTTCTGTGCATTTGGGGCCAATAGAAGTGGGTAACAAGCCTGTCATAGGTCTTGTCCATCCCCAAATGTCCTGCTAACGGTACATCGTGAGCCAGTGTCATGCCTCGAGTCTGCTGCAACACTGTCCCTTTAAATTTACCGCTATATAGGACACCAAGACTCATTGAGCTTCACGTTCTTGCGACTAGCTCCGTCTGGTGCAGTGTCCGTCCAGATCCTGTTTGCCTGACTTCCGTTTTCAAGTACTTCCTGTTCCGTCATCTCTGAGGGAGTGTCCACGTCCCCCGCGATCATGTGCAGGCTCCGGTCTTCACTTTTTCCCTCCAGCGTCCAGCTGTCAGCGGGCATATCTATCGTCCGCTTTCTTGTTCCTGCAGTTTACGGTTTTCTCCGTGAACATTCTCCCCCGCCTTGAGTCCCGCCCGGCGGCTGGGTTCTTCCCTGCCATCTGGCTGGGCTCTTCCTCAGTACTTCCGCCTCCCTCTTTTTGCTCCGCCCGGCAGCCGGGCTTGTTCTCCGCTGCCCGGCTGGGCATAATCTTGGTTCTCCATTTCTTGAGTCGCTCCGCCCGGCAGCCGGGCTTGCTCTCCGCTGCCCGGCTGAGCTTCACTCAAGCCCCCCTTAGTTAGTTTCCTTCCCCTTTCTCTCTCCAGGTGCTTCTCCCCTCCACTGGGTTCCTCTCTTCACCTTATCACTGTCCCCCTTTTTTAGGCTGATCCCCTTTTTGATATACGTTCATTTATCAATCTCTGGGTTCAGCTTCACTTATGTTTTGGAGTTCTTGCGTGGACCCGAGTGGGGTGCAGATTTCATCATCCCGACGTAGAATCACGGCAACAGCACTTTTGCGCTGCATGTTATTTTGATTAAGGTTATAATTATAACAGAAACCTGAAGATTTGTCTTGTTTTCATAGATGTACATACAACGGTCAGTGGTGTTGGCAACAGTTGTCTTTCATATCCGTCAGACTAATGGATGTATTCCTTGAGCCTTCTACAACAGACAGAGTGAGAAGTTTAACAAGTCAGATTTTACAACACATGCTGGTATAGGTGTAGACGTAGTTGCTTACTATTTGTTTATGTCATCTTTGTCAAAGCTCAAGACGAATTCCTAATATTAGACTACATATCAGTGCTGTGACCTATCCAAAACCCTTTGGTATGTAATGTTTATGTGCATATAAATATCAGGGTGTACATGGGTATAGTGTTTCCTCTAGATAAGGTTGTTTACTTACCTTTTGTTGCAGCCCACCTGTTGTCAAGTACCCATTTGAAGTTGCCACGCATCCACTCTGAAGACCACCATCAAGCACCTTTATTCCCAACCTTTCCTTGTTTTGTCTCCCTGTTTTCCCCTGCCGAACCTCTCGATACTCTAGTATTTGATAGAGTCGGAAGGCAGTAGAGGAAGGCTGTGGAATATTCTTCGGATTCCTGACGCTCCTGCGGAACCTGCTTGCAACCATTACAGCCAGCCCCAGTAGGAAGGCTCTGAACTTCTGGGGTACCACCAGCACACGGGCTGATCCAGGGTCAGCAGCCTTAGGCTCTGAATACAGGAGATTGTTCTCCCAGTAGATCAAGTGTTTTCCGGACTGAACACCATTGGCCTGCTGCTGCATACCCGCAAGAGAGGGGCACTCTCTCTGCTCCTTGCAGAATTCCTCCCTGGAAGTACCTCCTTCCAGCTGCCAATGGGTCAGCTCAGGCAGGTCTCCCAGTTCGGCAATCTGTTCCCCGGTAGGCTCCAGGGCATCCCACTCGAGGTCTGCTTCCTCCTGGGCCATGGGAACAGTGGGAGCCGGCTGTCCGCGCCCCCTGCACCTTCTCTCTAAGGCCGGTTCCTGGGCCTCTCCTTCAGGCTCCAGGACTCCTTCAACACCCCTACTGGCTGCTATGGACCTGGTAGTCACACATGCCCAGTCGGGTAGACCCAACATCCACAGATGAGTTGTTTTCTCCACCTTTCCCCAAGGGGAGTTCTCCAAATCGTTCCCAAGCAGACAATCTACAGGCATGGAGGTCCTCACAATGACTTGCAGAGTACCTGGGACCCCCCCCACACTCAAAGGGAACCTGAGCCATCGGACACTGGCTCTCAGAATTGTCAGCATTGACAACCCTACAGTAGGCGTGTGGCACCACCTGCTCTTGAGACACCAAGTGCTGCCAGATAGCAGTCACACTGGCTCCTGAGTCTCGAAGAGCCTCCACCTTCTTACCGTTGATGGTCACTTCCTGCCCATTTTTTTTAGTGTTACTGGGGAGGTAATTTTCGGGGATCATCTCACTGTCTCCTAGCGAGACTAGAGTCATCTGTACGAGATCTCCACCCTCTGGGACTGTTACGTCTCCCCCAAAATTAAAGCTAGCTATTTGCCGGGGGGGGGGGCACCAGTGGGTGCAGGTTTTCCATATAAGCAACACTTAGGATCAGTGTCAATGTGAGCCTGGTCGCCGCACCTATAACAGGCGATGGGCCCTCTTTGAACAGGTTTACCTGTCGGGCCCCGTTTTGCTTCGGGGGTGGAGGAGGCTGGGAACCTTTTCCTTGGTTCCCTTGGGAATTACTTTGGGGGATTTTTGGAACCCTTTCTGTTTTCCCCCTTCCTCTCCACTCTCATGCTGGGGACCCTGCCCACCTTTGGCTGAGTCTCCGACTGGACCCTTGTGGACCCTGGTGCTGAGCCAGCGGTCCGCTTCCTTAGCAAGCTTCCTGGGGTTGGACAGCTTGCTATCGATCAGGTGCTGGTGTAGCTCAGGAAAACAATTAGGGGACAAGTGCTCCCATGCTACTAAATCAATCATCCACTTTGCTACCCTTCACCCAACCATCCAGCGCTCTGCAGAAAAAGGTCACATACTCCACATACGTACTCCCAGGAATCTTAGTACAACCCCTAAATCTCTGTTGGTATATCTCCGGGATTAACCCAAACCTGGTCATTAAGGCATCTTTAGTGTGGGGGTAGGAATTATATACTTCGGAAGGGAGATCTAGCAGGGTGTTCGGCCCCTCGGTCAGGAACCGTCCCCACAACCCCGCTCCCCAATCATTCTCAGGGATCCGGTGGATGGAAATGGCTACCTTGTAGGCCCGAAACCACTGCCCTATGTCATCCACCTTAAAGTATTGCTTCACCACATCTTTCGGTACGTAGACCCTTGACTCTACCTGCACTGGAGTTGTGCTGCCACCAGGAGCTGTGTCCAAACTTTTTGCTTTCAGCTCCAATTCTTTGAGACGTATCTCATGCTCTAGCTGGAGTCTCTTCTCCTCAATCGCCATCTGTCCGGTTAATCTTGCCATCTCAACTTCATGTGCTCTGGTCCGGCCCTGTCCGCCGGCTCCTCTGGTGACAGGCCTCCGTGCACCTCGAAAAGGCTATCTAGTGGATCCACCACCAGCTGATTCTCTGGATCTCTCGATTCTTTCCAGGCGCTCACTGCCTTGATGATTTGGGCTTTGTTTTTGCACCCGGTTTGGGCGACTCTGAACTTTTGGCAGAAATTTTTCAGCTGCTCCACTTTGTAATTTTCAAGCCTATCCCAGTCGATGTCATCTAGTCCAGAGAAGACAGAGGGTGCTCTCACGGGGAGTGAACCAGGCATGGTTTGACAATACGAGATCTCTCGGTAAGATAATAAATCTGTGGCTTCATTATAGGTCTGCTCTCAATACGTGGTGATCAGTAATTTACTGTACATAAATCATAAATGCAAATTTGGAATCCTCACCGCTGCTTCCAATGTTAGAATTGGGGGTCTCTGGTTGGCACAGGTATGCACTTGTGACAAACAGGGACCCTCTCCTCTAGTCAGGGTAAGAGAACTACTCTTGCTCACCCTCTAGGTAGTGTGGCGCGAGCAGACAAGGCTAATCTTCAGGGCGATAGTTAGTTAAGCATTTATGATCACATACAGGAAACCCACTGACCCACCACAAACGGACACCAGTCGTAGGATTGTATCAAAAATACGTAGACTTTATGTAAAAATATATGCAGAATTATCACAAGACCATATAACGTTTAGCAAATGAAGGCCACCAGATTTAAATAGCAGTTGTTCTTAAGTGTTCTTGGTTAGCAAGGTACGATGACAGGGAAAACAAACTTTGCGGACCCTGGATCCGATGCGAACTCGGGATGGAGTTCCAATGTACCTTGCGATGAGTGTCCGAGGCGTTTCAGGCGTGGCTACTGGTGAGGGCGGACCCTGGACGAGGCCAACGGTTCTCTCAAGGGATCTATCAGGCTCGGATCCCCCTCAAGGTGCGAGGCGGGAGAACAGGACGGTGTGGAGGGTTGTGGCGATCCGGGATCTGATGCAGCTCACAGGGCGAGGCGCCGTTCAGGCCTGAGGGGCGTACTACTTCTTAGCACACCAGTTCGTACCTGTGGATCTGTGTGGGGTGTTGCGTTCTCGGGCAGACGGGTGCAGCACCGGGCCTTCGGACCACTGTACGGAAGGCCTTCTTGAGGTGCGGCACAGCCTTGGTATGCAGGAGGGCAAAGCGAGACAGTCGGGTACGTTACGACGTATGGACTGTCCGAGGCTATCAGATGCGTTCCGTGCAGATTCCGGTGAGAGAAGATGAGAGGCGCACAGCGTGCTCCATAGCAGGCGAGGTGACAGGAGAGCGGGCGGCCCGGCACTGAAGCAGAGAGCGACTTAAGCTTGAGCGGGGCTCTCTGCGGCGGGGCGACCAGGCTCCGAGCTGTCACAACCTTGGAGGGCGAAGGCACCCGAGTCACAACTCTGGTGAGAGAAAAAGAACTAAAGGCCCAACAGCAAACAGGCACAGGCAGAATAGAACCCAATGTTCCTGGGGTTCCGTTCAGAGGGCAAGCTCGTGATCAAGCCCTCCTTTTCCTCTCCGTCCTCAGCAAGGCACCACTACAGGATTCCTTCTGCTCAGCTTCTCTTGCTCCTTCTAGTCGGGCAGAGGTTCGTCGTGGTCAAAACTGGATCTAATTTCTTAGGAACAGGGCTCCTACCATTATATTCGGTTTCTTTTGTCTTGGCAGGCCAGGGGGCCTGAGCCTGGTTCAACCCGGTTTTGGAGTACTCTGTTGACAGGACGCTGCTGTCTTCTTTCAGGGTGCAGGGCAGGGACATCAGACACTCCGCAGGAGGTGGAGCCAGCATTGTGGTGGTGGAGCACAACCCTATTCAGAGTCAATGACTACTCCGCCCACCCATCCTGGTGTAAGCACTCTAGTCACCATCTGGTCACCCCAACTGTCCCCGGGAATTGCCCAGCCCTGTCACTCACACAAACCCAGACAGCAGATACACATCCTGGCAGAGGCGGGCTATAATAGTCAGGCGAGCAAATGCTAACTTTCTAAAAGTAGCAGTTGAAAACACAGGATATTAAAATAAACCTTGCCAAAGGAAGTATTTTATTATTCTGAGTTCAGGCATACCAAACTCGACAAGCCACCGTGTTCCCTGAGCCGGCCGGGACTATAGCGTGTAATAGTTCCAGCCGCTCACCTTGGCCTAAGATAACAGGCAGCCCTTCAATAGTGAAGAACGAGAAAGGGCGGTAATTCACTACTAGGACATGCTACACACATCGGGTTTGTCCTACCTTACGCTTACAATGCACCCTGCCCGTGGGCCTACCATAGGGGTGAATGATATGAAGGTTAGGGAAGGTTTGGGACTGGCAAGTGTGGGCACTTGCACAGTCAGCGTGACAGTACCAGCCTGGACGCAGGGTCTGCAATGGCAGACCCGAGACATCTTTTACGAGGCCGCTTTGGTGGGTGGCGCAACCAGTGCTGCAGGCCCACTAGCGGCATTTGTATCTACAAGCCCCGGCACTCCTGGTGCACTGACAGTAAACCAAATAAGCCAATCATTAAATCAATTATGGATACACTTTACATAGGGAGCACTTGCACTGCGGCACGGATTGGCTGTGGCGCAGTGCCCTGAGCATCGAACACCAGCAAAAACATCTGAGGCACATCAGCAAAAAGTGGAAGGGAGACTCACGCCAAGGTGCCAGGTCTAACAAGCACGTATTAGTGCTGTAGTTCAAATATTAGTAGGAAACTAAGGTGAATATCCCTGCCACCTGCCAGTCATTAGTTACATTTTTATTCATTAGTGGTGGAAGTATAATTAAAAAACACAAATTATAGTACAGTAGTAGCCTTGTTGTGGTGCTCATTGTCTACTCGGTTGACATGTTTCAGCCCTGTCGCGGCCCCACGCTTTCTTCAGGACCATACTGAACCCAATATGCCACTACAGTGCTTCCCTAAACATGTGTAGGCATTTAAGGCAGACAGTTCTTCGTGAGTAGCCAGAAATAGTTTATACAACTCATTAGTGTGTGATGGTCCTTCCATACCAAATTGTAATCGCACACTTACTTATGTCATATGAATTACATGCATTTAAAAACACCTGTGTATACACAGGTTCACCTTCCAAAATGACAAAAATGGCTGTGCATCTTTGCCGTTTGTTCTCAATAAAAATTTGTAATCTTAATGTTTAGGTAATATAACTCCTGGAGGTGCAGGGGAGGGAGTCCTGTAGTCCCACCCTAATCGGTATTTTACTGACAGTCGTGTTAGATGGTTAATTGTTTAGGGGTCTTGGAAGAGAACGCTAAGCGGTTAGAGGGTGGGAGGAGCCGGGCACATGCTGCATGTCCTATTTACTTCATCAAGGTACTCCCTTTCTGGATACCTAGCGTGGATCCCTATTCTGCTCTCAACTGTGCCATCTCTCTATGTGTGGCGCACTATGTTAACTGGTTGACACGCGGGTGGCATCGTCATTGGCCGGTGACAGGTAGAGAATCAGGGGAATTGTAGTCCCCATCTTCCCAATTGTACGCAGTAAGCTGGATAAGCACTTATCCTCTGAAAAAATGAGTTGAAGAAGATAAAAATGTATTGCAAAATATAAGGATGGCTATTAAAGGTTTTCGTGCGAGAAATTATTTTCAATAATCTCCATGCTATTGTTCCATTATTATACGTATGTCTGCCCACATCTATGTACAATCCCTTTCATTTGCTAATATGTATGTCAAAAGGATGATGTTACAAGATACACAGAGTTATAAGTGCAATATCGTCATTCGGACCATCAATGTGATAGATCCATCTTTGCTCTCTTTCAAAGAGTCTCTTGCTAATATCACTTCCTGGTGTATGTTTGAGTGCCTCTAAAATGACCCATTGTATTTCAGTTTCTGTGTGGATCAGTTTGAGTTGTCTCTGCGGGGGCTGGGACTGTGATTGGCCCTGCTAGGGTTTTTATAGATGCTTGTAAAAGGTAGGCAGATTTGAACCGATAACCTTTAAGTATTGCCCGGCATTAGCCGCCTCTCATACCACTCGAAGTTATCAAACCAAGAGGCAGGCGCTTGAGACTGGAAGGCAGGAAACAGAAGTTTATTCCGACGGAGCAGAACACATCAAATCAGACAACAGGGTATCTTCTCGAGGTGCTCTAACCGCATCTCTGAGGCCTGGCCTCTTATACACAGGTTTATGGCTTTATTGCATGAAACACATCTTTGTCAATACTTTGATGTACGGAAAGACATCCTTGGAATCCCTGATTCAAGCCCGTTCCCACACACATTTACAGTAGAAGTCCCCACCACGATCTCAGTAGGTGATGACTGTCATGCAGCTGGCACCGGTTCCCGGAATGTGCGCGGTTGATCGCATCTCATGGGGTGGGGGTATTTGATCATTTGTAAATCCTTTGAAGAGGACAGCGTACTACTGTAGGGGGCAATAAACTGCATCCGCAGGGCCAGGTGATGGCCTGGGATCGAGCCGGACAATCGGGCACAGAGGAAGGGGGCTCATCAAAGGATTTGTGGTTATGAAAGAGATGGAGGGAGGTGTTAGCCGGGTACGGGATGTGGCTCCGAGGCAGGACCGCACTGAAGGGGTGGTTTATGGCCCAATCATGTGAGAGCGGGGGCTGTCAGTGCGCGGGGGGATGCTTGCGAGGTCAGAGGGAGAGAGAGAGAGAGACTTGCTGGCTATCGGCAGTAGGCAGAGAGGCCATGGCATTCAAAATGGCTGCTACTTACGTGCACATATGAGCCTGAAAAGGTACAAGATGGCGCCGATAATGTTTACGTCGCAATCTAGATTTTAACAGTCCTCCCTTTTCAACATATGTAGCCAGCTTGTCAATCTATGTCTATCCCCATTATATTTCGGATTTCTACTTCATACAAAGCTTTCATGCGTTCAGCTTCAAAGTCCAGAGTCTTAGGGCAGATACAGTTAGCAAAAAGTGAGCACAGGGGTGGCAAGCATTGAACACCCAGGCAGAATCCACATATTACGACAATCGGTATCAATACGATCATAAACAACCTCCACCCCAGTCCTTTACAGCACTCCAGAACCAACTCCCAAACGACCATTCTTCTTGTTCCTGATGAACTTCTGAGGAAAGTCTGTGGAGGTGTTCAATGGCTTTGTAAACTGAGGGTGAATTGTCCGGTATGTAGGTGCAACAGCTGGACCCAATGATACGGCATGCTCCTTTATGATCCGCTAGAACCACATCTAGAACAAGGCGGTTCTGAAGAGCCACCAGGCGGACCGCCTGAAGCTCGGCTGTTTTGTTCGTGAGGATGCCAGCTGTAATGTTCATTGTCGTTTCAACTGCCTGGGTCAAATGTCGGATGGCACGGCTGTTCGCCATCGGACCCCAGAGTGGAACAAGTCCCTTCTTTGCGTCCAGGAACTGTGCTCCGGTGGAGTCAGCTTGCTCAATGTCTCCTGCTCGCTTTTGTCGGTGATGGTTTGCTGGAGCCACATATGTCGAAGGAAGGATGAAGGCAATGTAACAGGTACCTCCCCAGCCCTTGGGGAGCCAGGTGTAGGCTTTCGTACCACAAACAAAGTACATGTTGGGAGAGGTGACAAAAGAGGGTTGATCAGTTGAGTCCAAAGTTCTGGTGATGCGGAAAGCGCTGTGACCTACCAACTGTGTCCCAAGGCCTTCGATGCATGCAAGGCCCGAGACTTTGACGACAGATAGGGCCACAGTCAGGGTGGCAGCTGTTCGTTTCCGGAGGTAGGAGAAGGTGGGTCTGGCTGGGATGTCAGAGGGCAAAAGGGAGCAGCAGTTCTTCATGTTTTGTTCTGCCAGACCCCATGATAAAAGTGTGCCACAGATCTGCTGGAAGTGGCATTATCCCTGTAACTCTCTTGCAAGAGGATCAGCCAAGCAAGGCAGGAACCATGAACGGAGAAAGGTGAAGGGACGAAGGGATGAAGGGGATGGAATGTCCAGTGGCATGTGGTGACAACCCACAGATCCAGCAATTTGTGGCATTGGCGGCAAGGTTGTGTTGGTGCAGTAACTGCACGAAGGAGTTGTTCCAGAACTCCTTACGTCTTTCTCGGAGTTGAGGTGAAAGAGAGACCAGGTATTGTTCTTTGGTGGTGGTAGGTTGTGCAGTAGTTAGGAATGTCTTATGAGCTGGTGCGCTCTCTTCCACGATCCAGAGGGTGGTCATGAGGAGGAGGCAAAAGAGAAGGGCGATAAAGAGAGCAATAGTCTTTGAGCTGTGTATTTTGTCAGTCTTTGGGTTTCTGTAGTGGGTCTTCGGATGTCCGATTGCTTCCATCATCTTCGCGTCGGGTGCTTACATCATCTTCGTATCGGGCGCTTCCATCATCTTCAAGGGGCTCGGTAGCGGGCAGAACCACAAACTTCGTTTGGCTTCTCTCCTGGCAGCCTTAGTAGTGTTAGGCCACCGCTCTGAGAATTGTAACTTAGTCAGTGGTCTGCTTAGCCGAAGCTCCCTCCTTTCGTCATAGGTTATACCCTTCTCTGGATGGCACAGTGGGATCGGGGAATTCTGCCAGTTCAAGTGTCTCTGTATCAGGGTAACAGCTCAGGGATGGCCGGTCTTTGTTCAGGAGCTCTTCTTGGGTGGCCACGTCTTCGGTCGTCGTCAGGGTGGAGGAGATATTCTTGCAGTGGTTTGCATGCAGCCAATTTCGCTTCCCTTCCACTCGAAGAGCTGTTCGGGTGGTGATCAAAACTTGCTAAGGGCCCGTCCACCGGGGTTCCAGACTCTTTGCACGCTGAAAGTTTCGGACTAGTACATAATCTCCGTATTGGATGTCGTGTCCGGGGCCCCCAGAAGCATCAGGGATGGCCTGCAGCACTTGTTGATGGATAACAGACAGTGTCTTAGTCAGATTGTACAAATAGTCAGACATTAGGACGTCCGGGACGTCGTGAATGGATGTCGGTTTTAGTGTGGACCAAATGCTCATAGGTCGGCCAAAAACGACTTCGTAAGGGGTCAAATGGTGCTTGGTGGGGGTGGAACGCATTGATAGCAATGCCAGTAGGAGAGCGTCTGGCCATTTCAGTCCTGTGGTAGCCACTATCTTAACTAGTTTGAGTTTCAGTGTGGCATTATGTCGCTCAACCAGTCCAGCAGATTGGGGGTGGAAGACTTCGTGGAATTTCTGTTTTACACCCAACCCCTTCAAGATGAGTTGGATAACCTCGGCTACGAAGTGGGGGCCATTGTCGCTCCACAAAATTCGAAAAAGGCCGTAGCGAGGGAAGAATTCTTTCAGTAATACCTTTGCAGTGGCAATGGCAGTGTTGTCGCGAGTTGGATAGGCTTCCACCCACTTGCTAAATGCGCACACGACAACAAGTACATACTTCAGACCTTGGCATCTTTCTAGCTGGATGTAGTCCATCTGTAGGACTTCAAATGGATGATTGGGGACCCCAAACCCTCCCCGGGGTACTACAGTTCCTTTCCCAGGGTTGTGTTGCAGGCATATCAGACATTGTTGGACCAGACATTTAGCTGAATCTGTAATCTTGTCATAGTGCCAAACTTTGGAGACAAGCTCGGCCATAGGGGCAGATCCTATGTGTGTAGGGGAGTGTGCCATGGTCAGTATGGGGATCAGGTACGAATTGGGTAGCAACCATTTGTTTGTGTCTTTTGTCCGCCAGCAGCCTTCATCGTCTTTCAATCCCACCGGGCCATCTGAATGTCCCTAATAGTTTCCCTAGCGTCCGTCCATTTTTCTGCTTGTGACCTGGTCACATACATGCGTGTCATTGTCCTATTCTCGGCTGTGGTCCGGGCAGTGATGTCGGACAGTGCATTCCCCTGCCCAATGATGTCCGTCACCTTTTTGTGTGCCTGGCATTTGATTACAGCAAGTTGTTTGGGAAGGAGGACCGCTTCAGTCAGAGCGGAGATTAGGTCTCCGTGTAGGATGGGTGTGCCATATGAGGTCAGGAATCCCCTCTCCTTCCACAAGAGCCCGAAATGATGAACCACCCCGAAGGCATACTGGCTGTCGGTGTAAATATTTGCTGTTTTTCCTGCTGCTAGGATACACGCTTGTGTGAGGGCAATCAGTTCTTCTGCCTGTTCAGATCGTTGTGTGATGTGGGCTGTCTCTACTACAGTTCGGGCTGTGGTAACTGCATAAGCAGCTGAGGTGGTGCCGTCGGGGAGTTTGATGCAAGAGCCGTCCACCCACAGCTCTCCGTCAGGGTCTGGGAAGGCAGTGTCTCGGAGGTCAACCCTACTCCTAGTCTGTTCGTCCGTGAGGGTCACACAGTTATATATAGAGGATGCGTTGGGGTCGTTCTCAGGTAGGGGCAACAGAGTGGCTGGATTCAGTGTTGTGCATCTTTTCAGTGTGATGTAGGGTGCAAGCAGAGTCAGTTCGTACCCAGTCAGTCGTGCACTAGTCAGCTGTTGCGTCTTAGTCTGGTTCAGGAGGGTGTCAACCGCATGGGGCACTAACACCACGAGGGAGTTCGAAAGCACGATCCCCTCACTTTGTCAGATAGAGACAGCAGCGGCAGCTACAGCTCGAAGGCAGGCAGGCAAAGCTCTGGCTACGGGGTCAAGAGTGGCAGAGAAGTAGGCACATGGACGTTGCTTGGGGCCAATGGACAGAGTAAGAACAGACAAAGCGCACCCCTCCCTTTCGTGAGTGTAGAGAGAGAAGGGCTTTGTGTTATCGGGGGTTCCTAGGACGGGGGCTGAACAAAGGGCATCTCGTAGCTCTTTGAAGGAGGATTGGCATTCAGGGGTCCAAGGGAGCGGGAAGGGGACATCTTTAGCCAGCAGGGAAAGTAGTGGTTTTACAATGAGGCTGAAATTTAGCAACCACTGTCGACAGAAGGAGGTGAGGCCTACCAGGGAGCGGACTTGTTTCTGGGTCTTAGGGACAGGGGTTTCTAGAATGACCTGAATTCGAGTGGGTGTAAGCTTTCTCCCGTCTTTGGACAAGAGATGGCCTAAATAAGTGACCTGGGGTTGGCAGAATTGCAACTTCTTCTTGGAGACCTTGTGGCCATTTTCCGCGAGGAAATGCAGGAGTTGGATGGTGGCTGTGACTGCAAGTGGAGTGGTGTCGGCCGCCAAAAGGATATCATCGACGTACTGTATCAATACCACTCCATCGGGTAACTGGACTGCGTCCAGTTGTCTCTTGAGGGCCTGCCTATAGATGCTGGGACTTTCAGTGTAGCCTTAGGTGCTCTACAGAATCTATATAAGCAGGCTTTTAAGGTGAAGCCGAAGAGGTATCAGCTGTCTGGGTAGATGGGGATAGAGAAGAATGCGTTCTTGAGGTCGATTACAGTGAAGGTGGTGGCAGTGGAAGGAATCAGAGTCAGAATGGTGGTGATGTCTGAGACTGTGGGGTACTGAGGTACAACTACTTTGTTGACCTCTCGTAGGTCGATGATGAAGCGGTACGCTTTCTCATCTCCCTCACCCTGCTTCTTTACAATGGGTAGGATAGGGCTGTTGTAAATATTGCTAACTACTTCCTCTACCACTCCTGCATCTATCAGGGACTGGATAATCTTTACCAATGCTTTCTCACCCTCGGGCGATATCCGATATTGTGAAAGTTTTGTGAGTATTGCGTCCTGTTGAACAGTTATGTGCACTGGGTCGATCATCATGCGCCCTACGTCAGAGTCAGTTTTGGCCCACAGATATAGAGGTAGAGTGTCGAGCAGGGACAAGTCGGCATCAGTGATGGAAAACATGCATCGGGTGGGACAAAGTCTGAGCAGAGTCGGGTTCTCGTACAAAAAGACTCGAACTCCGTCTTGCGAACACCTAATAGTAGCTCGGAAATGCTTCAATAAGTCCAGTCCCATAATGGCATCGGGGGTGTTGGATGAGAGCAAAAACGTTGTGTCAGTGGTGTTATTTTCCAAGTCAAAGGAGATTGGTTTGGACAAGGAATTAGTGGAGGGCGTTCCATCAAAACCTATTGATGTTACGTGTGAGCCAGACAAGGGTGCCCTTGGAATCAGTCGTTTCGATAACGCACTACGTGTTGCTCCAGTGTCTACCAAAAATGGAGACTTCGTACCCAGGACCTTAGCGGTGACATAAGGACCTTGCTGGTCAACATAGAGCTCGACTGGATCCCTCCCTTGGCCTTGGCAGACCTATGCGAAGTTGTGGGTGTCGTCGCAGTCAGACTGTTGGTACTGGTTCTGTCGGGGACGGTCAAACGTGTTTGGTCTGCCTGGCCTGTCGTTGTTGGTGTCGTTCGTGTACCCTCGTCCCTGTCCTCTATTTCTAGGCCCAC
Source organism: Lissotriton vulgaris (assembly GCF_964263255.1). NCBI lineage: Eukaryota > Metazoa > Chordata > Amphibia > Caudata > Salamandridae > Lissotriton > Lissotriton vulgaris. The sequence continues at coordinate 33,916 of NW_028241417.1, read as the reverse complement.
CCGCTACATCTCTTGTGTCCCTGTTTTTGTTCATTTCTAACAGGACCGGACACTGGGACTTCCAATGACCAAATCCTTTGCAAAATGCACACTGATTCTCGTCAATGTCTTTACGTCCAGCGTAGGGTGTGGGTGTATGGTCTTTAGGGGGTGGATTTCTAGGAGCATTCGACTGGTAATTTATTTTGTACTGCTCCCTTCCTATAGTCACCCCCTGCAACTGTGCTATCATCACCCTTTCCTTCAGGTCCTTTTTCTTTTTCTCAGTCGCCCTATCATTCTCGTTCTTCTGATGCTCATAATACTGTGCCATCTGAAGGATAGCCGCAGGTTTGGAGGCCGCCAAACTACTCTTGCTTGTCTGTAGTTTCTGTGAGACCGCCTGCGACAGACCTTTGACATAATTCTGGACAAACAGATGATGTCCGGTTGCAGTGGTCATGTCCTGGCCACTGTAGTCGGAAAACACCGTCTCAAACCGGGAGAAATATTCTGATACGTCTTCCTAGGGTTTCTGGCGGCAGGCCGTTACTATCGACCAGTCCACCTTCTTTTCTGGGATCAGGGTTTTCAATTTCTGGACAATCTTGTCTGGGAGGTCTAAAATGGATTTTAAAGGTCCATGTAGGCGGCACTGAACGCGTCCAGTCCAACCAACACCCGGTTGACCAACCTCTGGAAGGTGGCAGGGGTGTTCTTCATCCCAAATGGCATAACCCAGAACTGGAATTGCCCGTATGGGGTTGAGAGCGCTAACCTCACTTTGGCCCCATCAGTTAAAGCTATCTGCCAGTACCCAGAATAAGTCAAACGTGCTGAGATACTGAGCAGCCCCCAACCGATCGATGAGCTCATCAGCTCTGGGGATGGGGTGCGTGTCAGTCTTCGTGACCGAATTGAGTCCTCGATGGTCCACACAGAACCGGAGTTTGGGTGTGGCTCCCGGCGTTTCAGCCATCGGGACCAAGACCACTGGGCTGGCCCAAGGACTGCTGGAGGACTCAATCACCCAGAGAGCAAACATCTTCGAGATTTCCTCCTTGATGCAGGCTCTTACCATGTCAGTCACGCGGTAAGCCTTGTGCTTCACTGGCAAACTGTCTCCCGTGTCCACATCATGGACGCACCAATCTGTGACACCGGGAACCAGGGAGAACAGATCAGGAAACTGCCCCAGCAGCTGGCGGCAGTCACTCTGTTGTTCAGGGGTGAGGGAGGGTGAGAGGTTAACTCCATCCACTGATCCATCTTTCTCAGAGGCTACCAAGGGGTCCGGAAGAGATTCAGTCTCCTCCGCCATTCCATCATCGGTTGCCAAGAGCATGCCCACTGCGGACCTCTCCAAGTGGGGCTTAAGGCGGTTAAAATGTAGGACCCTCAAAGGGTTCCTGGGAGTTTGAAAGTTCACCAGGTAGGTTACAGGACTCTTGCGCTCCACAACCTCAAATGGACCTGTCCACTTATCATTAAGTGCACAAGTCTCCACTGGGGCCAAGACCCACACCTTTTGTCCAGCTTGAAGCTCTACCAGAGTGGCATTCTGGTCGTACCACCGCTTCATCTCTTCCTGGCTGGTTTCCAGATTTGCCTCAGCAAGTTGTCTGAATCCCCTTGTCTGGTTTCGGAAGGCCAGCATGTAACTGTATACATTCTGGGGAGGTTTCCTGGGAGATTGATCCCAGCCTTCCCTAACCAGACTCAGAGGTCCTCGGACCGGGTGACCGTAAAAAAGCTCGAAGGGACTGAACCCGAGCGACTTCTGTGGCACCTCTCGGTACGCAAAGAGTAGGCATGGTAAGAGGACGTCCCACTTACGCCTCATTGGTCCTTCTAGGCCCATGTTCATGCCTTTCAGGGTTCGGTTGAATCTCTCAACCAACCTGTTTCCTTGGGTGTGGTCAGGAGTGGTAAACTTGTAGGTTACACCACACTCTTGCCAAAGGGACTTCATATATTTCGATATGAAATTGGTGTCTCGGTCAGACACCACCTCTAGAGGGAATCCCAATCGTGAGAAAATTCCAATCAGCGCTCTTCCCACCACGGGGGCCGTCACTGTCCTCAGAGGGATGGCTTCCAGGTACCGGGAGGCATGGTCCACCAAGACCAGGATGAACCTGCTGCCCGTGGCTGTGCTCGGGTCCAGAGGCCCCACAATGTCAATTGCCACTCGCTGGAATGGGGTACTGACGACGGGGAATGGTTGGAGGGGAGCCTTGTTCTTCCCTCCACACTTACCACTTGCCTGGCAAGTCTGGCAAGTCCTACAGTGCGCATCTGAACTTCTGTGCATTTGGGGCCAATAGAAGTGGGTAACAAGCCTGTCATAGGTCTTGTCCATCCCCAAATGTCCTGCTAACGGTACATCGTGAGCCAGTGTCATGCCTCGAGTCTCCTGCAACACTGTCCCTTTAAATTTACCGCTATATAGGACACCAAGACTCATTGAGCTTCACGTTCTTGCGTCTAGCTCCATCTGGTGCAGTGTCCGTCCAGATCCTGTTTGCCTGACTTCGGTTTTCGAGTACTTCCTGTTCCGTCATCTCTGAGGGAGTGTCCTCGTCCCCCGCGATCCTGTGCGGGCTCCGGTCTTCACTTTCTCCCTCCAGCGTCCAGCTGTCAGCGGGCGTATCTATCGTCCGCTTTCTTGTTCCTGCAGTTTACGGTTTTCTCCGTGAACATTCTCCCCTGCCTTGAGTCCCGCCCAGCGGCAGGGTTCTTCCCCGCCATCCGGCTGGGCTCTTCCTCAGTACTTCCACCTCCCTCTTTTTGCTCTGCCCGGCAGCCGGGCTTGTTCTCCGCTGCCCGGCTGGGCATAATCTTAGTTGTCCATTTCTTGAGTTGCTCCGCCCGGCAGCCGGGCTTGGTCTTTGCTGCCCGGCTGGGTCTTCACTCAAGCCCCCTTTATTTAGTTAGTTAGTTTCCTTCCCCTTTCTCTCTCCAGGTGCTTCTCCCCTCCACTGGGTTCCTCTCGTCACCTTATCATTTTCCCCCTTTTTTAGGCTGATCCCCTTTTTGATATACGTTCATTTATCAATCTCTGGGTTCAGCTTCACTTATGTTTTGGAGTTCTTGCGTGGACCCGAGTGGGGTGCAGATTTCATCATCCCGACGTAGAATCACGGCAACAGCGCTTTTGCGCTGCATGTTATTTTGATTAAGGTTATAATTATAACAGAAACCTGAAGATTTGTCTTGTTTTCATAGATGTACATACAACGGTCAGTGGTGTTGGCAACAGTTGTCTTTCATATCCGTCAGACTAATGGATGTATTCCTTGAGCCTTCTACAACAGACAGAGTGAGAATTTTAACAAGTCAGATTTTACAACACATGCTGGTATAGGTGTAGACGTAGTTGCTTACTATTTGTTTATGTCATCTTTGTCACAGCTCAAGACGAATTCCTAATATTAGACTACATATGAGTGCTGTGACCTATCAAAAATCCTTTGGTATGTAATGTTTATTTGCATAAAAATATCAGGGTGTACATGGGTATAGTGTTTCCTCTAGATAAGGTTGTTTACTTACCTTTTGTTGCAGCCCATCTGTTGTCAAGTACCCATTTGAAGTTGCCACGCATCCACTCTGAAGACCAGCATCAAGCACCTTTTTTCCCCAACCTTTCCTTGTTTTGTCTCCCTGTTTTCCCTGGCGAGCCTCTCGATACTCGAGTGTTTGATAGAGTCGGAAGGCTGTAGGGGAAGGCAGTGGAATATTCTTCGGATTCCTGACGCTCCTGCGGAACCTGCTTTCAACCATTACAGCCAGTAGGAAGGCTCTGAACTTCTGAGGTACCACCAGCACACGGGCTGATCCAGGTTCAGCAGCCTTAGGCTCTGAATACAGGAGATTGTTCTCCCAGTAGATCAAGTGTTTTCCGGACTGAACACCATTGGCCTGGTCAGCAGCCTGCTGCTGCATACCCGCGAGAGAGGGGCACTCTCTCTGCTCCTTGCAGAATTCCTCCCTGGAAGTACCTCCTTCCAACTGCCAATGGGTCAGCTCAGGCAGGTCTCCCAGTTCGGCAATCTGTTCCCCGGTAGGCTCCAGGGCATCCCACTCGAGGTCTGCTTCCTCCTGGGCCATGGGAACAGTGGGAGCCGGCTGTCCGCGCCCTCTGTACCTTCTCTCTAAGGCTGGTTCCTGGGCCTCTCCTTCAGGCTCCAGGACTCCTTCAACACCCCTACTGGCTGCTATGGACCTTGAAGTCACACATGCCCAGTCGGGTAGACCCACCATCCACAGATGAGTCGTTTTCTCCACCTTTCCCCAAGGGGAGTTCTCCAAATCGTTCCCAAGCAGACAATCTACAGGCATGGAGGTCCTCACAATGACTTGCCGAGTACCTGGGACCCCCCCACACTCAAAGGGAACCTGAGCCATCGGACACTGGCTCTCAGAATTGTCAGCATTGACAACCCTACAGTAGGTGTGTGGCACCACCTGCTCTTGAGACACCAAGTGCTGCCGGACAGCAGTCACACTGGCTCCTGTGTCTCGAAGAGCCTCCACCTTCTTACCGTTGATGGTCACTTCCTGCCCATTTTTTTTAGTGTTACTGGGGAGGTAATTTTCGGGGATCATCTCACTGTCTCCTAGCGAGACTAGGGTCATATGTACGAGATCTCCACCCTCTGGGACTGTTACTTCTCCCCCAAAATTAAAGCTAGCTATTTGCCTGGGGGGGAGCACCAGTGGGTGCGGGTTTTCCATATAAGCAACACTTAGGATCAGTGTCAATGTGAGCCTGGTCGCCGCACCTATAACAGGCAATGGGCCCTCTTTTAACAGGTTTACCTGTCGGGCCCCGTTTTGCTTCGGGGGTGGAGGAGGCTGGGAACCTTTTCCTTGGTTCCCTTGGGAATTACTTTGGAGGATTTTTGGAACCCTTTCTGTTTTCCCCCTCCCTCTCCACTCTCATGCTGGGGACCCTGCCCACCTTTGGCTGAGTCTCCCACTGGACCCTTGTGGACCCTGGTGCTGAGCCAGCGGTCTGCTTCCTCAGCAAGCTTCCTCGGGTTGGACAGCTTGCTACCGATCAGGTGCCAGCGTAGCTCAGGAAAACAATTAGGGGACAAGTGCTTCCATGCTACTAAATCAATCATCCACTTTGCTACCTTTCACCCAACCATCCAGCGCTCTGCAGAAAAAGGTCACATACTCCACATACGTACTCCCAGGAATCTTAGTACAACCCCTAAACCTCTGTTGGTATATCTCCGGGATTAACCCAAACCTGGTCATTAAGGCATCTTTCATGTGTGGGTAGGAATTATATACTTCGGAAGGGAGATCTAGCAGGGTGTCCCGCCCCTCGGTCAGGAACCGTCCCCACAACCCCGCTCCCCAATCCTTCTCAGGGATCCGGTGGATGGAAATGGCTACCTTGTAGGCCCGAAACCACTGCCCTATGTCATCCCCCTTAAAGTATTGCTTCACCAAATCCTTCGGTACGTAGACCCATGACTCTACCTGCACTGGAGTTGTGCTGCCACCAGGACCTGTGTCCAAACTTTTTGCTTTCAGCTCCAATTCTTTGAGACGTATCTCATGCTCTAGCTGGAGTCTCTTCTCCTCAATCGCCATCTGTCCGGTTAATCTTGCCATCTCAACTTCATGTGCTCTGGTCCGGCCCTGTCCGCCTGCTCCTCTGGTGACAGGCCTCCGTGCACCTCGACAAGGCTATCTAGTGGATCCAACACCAGCTGATTCTCTGGATCTCTCGATTCTTTCCAGGCGCTCACTGCCTTGATGATTTGGGCTTTGTTTTTGCACCCGGTTTGGGCGACTCTGAACTTTTGGCAGAAATTTTTCAGCTGCTCCACTTTGTAATTTTCAAGCCTTTCCCAGTCGACGTCATCTAGTCCAGAGAAGACAGAGGGTGCTCTCACGGAGAGTGAAACAGGCATGGTTTGACAATACGAGATCTCTCGGCAAGATAATAAATCTGTGGCTTCGTTATAGGTCTGCTCTCACTACGTGGTGATCAGTAATTTACTGTACATAAATCATAAATGCAAATTCGGAATCCTCACCGCTGCCTCCAATGTTAGAATTGGGGGTCTCTGGTTGGCACAGGTATGCACTTGTGACAAACAGGGACCCTCTCCTCTAGTCAGGGTAAGAGAACTACTCTTGCTCACCCTCTAGGTACTGTGGTGCGAGCAGACAAGGCTAATCTTCAGGACGATAGTTAGTTAAGCATTTATGATCACATACAGGAAACCCACTGACCCACCACAAACGGACACCAGTCGTAGGATTGTATTAAAAATACGTAGACTTTATGTAAAAATATATGCAGAATTATCACAAGACCATATAACGTTTAGCAAATGAAGGCCACCAGATTTAAATAGGTAATTGTTCTTAAGTGTTCTTGGTTAGCAAGGTACGATGACAGGGAAAACAAACATTGCGGACCCTGGATCCGATGCGAACTCGGGATGGAGTTTTAATGTACCTTGCGATGAGTGTCCGAGGCGTTTCAGGTGTGGCTACTGGTGAGGGCGGACCCTGGACGAGGCCAACGGTTCTCCCAAGGGATCTAGCAGGCTCGGAGCCCCCTCAAGGTGCGAGGCGGGTGAACAGGACGGTGTGGAGGGTTGTGGTGATCCGGGATCTGATGCAGCTCACAGGGCGAGGCGCCGTTCAGGCCTGCGGGGCGTACTACTTCTTTGCACACCAGTAAGTACCTGTGGATCTGTGTGGGGTGTCGCGTTCTCGGGCAGACGGGTGCAGCACCGGGCCTTCGGTACCACTGTACGGAAGGACTTCTTGAGGTGCGGCACAGCCTTGGTATGCAGGAGGGAAAAGCGAGACAGTCGGGTACGTTACGACGTACGGACTGTCCGAGGCTATCAGATGCGTTCCGTGCAGACTCCGGCGAGAGAAGATGAGAGGCGCACAGCGTGCTCCGTAGCAGGCGAGGTGACAGGAGAGCGGGCGGCCCGGCACTGAAGCAGAGAGCGACTTAAGCTTGAGCGGGGCTCTCTGCGGCGGGGCAACCAGGCTCCGAGCTGTCACGACCTTGGAGGGCGAAGGCACCCGAGTCACAACTCTGGCGAGAGAATTAGAACTAAAGGCCCAACAGCAAACGGGCACAGGCAGAATAGAACCCAATGTTCCTGGGGTCCCGTTCAGTGGGCAAGCTCGTGATCAAGCCCTTGGAGATAGTTTCAGGCACAAGTCTTCAAAGTCATTTCTGGTCTTTTCCTCTCCGTCCTCAGCAAGGCACCACTACAGGATTCCTTCTGCTCAGCTTCTCTTGGTCCTTCTAGTCAGGCAGAGGTTTGTCGTGGTCAAAACTGGATCTAATTTCTTAGGAGCAGGGCTCCTACCTTTATATTCGGTTTCTTTTGTCTTGGCAGGCCAGGGGGCCTAAGCCTGGTTCAACCCGGTTTTGGAGTACTCTGTTGACAGGACGCTGCTGTCTTCTTTCAGGGTGCAGGGCAGGTACATCAGACACTCCGCAGGAGGTGGAGCCAGCATTGTGGTGGTGGAGCACAACCCTATCCAGAGTCAATGACTACTCCGCCCAAACATCCTGGTGTAAGCACTCTGTTCACCACCTGGTCACCCCAACTGTCCCCGGGAATTCCCCAGCCCTGTCACTCACACAAACCCAGACAGCAGATACACATCCTGGCAGAGGCGGGCTGAAATAGTCAGGCGAGCAAATGCTAACTTTCTAAAAGTAGCAGTTGAAAACACAGGATATTAAAATAAACCTTGCCAAAGGAAGTATTTTATTATTCTGAGTTCAGGCATACCAAACTCGACATGCCACCGTGTTCCCTGAGCCGGCCGGGACTATAGCGTGTAATAGTTCCAGCCACTCACCTTGGCCTAAGAGAACAGGCAGCCCTTCAATAGTGAAGAACGAGAAAGGGTGGTAATTCACTACTAGGACATGCCACACACATCGGGTTTGTCCTACCTTACGCTTACAATGCACCCTGCCCGTGGGCTTACCAAAGGGGTGACTGATATGAAGGTTAGGGAAGGTTTGGGACTGGCAAGTGTGGGCACTTGCACAGTCAGCATGACAGTGCCAGCCTGGACGCAGGGTCTGCAATGGCAGACCCGAGACATCTTTTACGAGGCCGCTTTGGTGGGTGGCGCAACCAGTGCTGCAGGCCCACTAGCGGCATTTGTATCTACAAGCCCCGGCACTACTGGTGCACTGACAGTAAACCAAATAAGCCAATCATAGAAATCAATTATGGATACACTTTACATAGGGAGCACTTGCACTGCGGCACGGATTGGCTGTGGCGCAGTGCCCTGAGCATAGAACACCAGCAAAAACATCCGAGGCACATCAGCTAAAAGTGGAAGGGAGACTCACGCCAAGGTGCCAGGTCTAACAAGCACGTATTAGTGCTGTAGTTCAAATATTAGTAGGAAACTAAGGTGAAGATCCCTGCCACCTGCCAGTCATTAGTTACATTTTTATTCGTTGGTGGTGGAAGTATAATTAAAAAACACAAATTATAGTACAGTAGTAGCCTTGTTGTGGTGCTCATTGTCTACTCGGTTGACATGTTTCAGCCCTGTCGCGGCCCCACGCTTTCTTCAGGACCATACTGAACCCAATATGCCACTACAGCGCTTCCCTAAACATGTTTAGGCATTTAAGGCAGACAGTTCTTCGTGAGTAGCCAGAAATAGTTTATACAACTCATTAGTGTGTGATGGTCCTTCCATACCAAATTGTAATCGCACACTTACTTATGTCATATGAATTACATGCATTTAAAAACACCTGTGTATACACAGGTTCACCTTCCAAAATGACAAAAATGGCTGTGCATTTTTGCCGTTTGTTCTCAATAAAAATTGTGTAATCTTAATGTTTAGGTATTATAACTACTGGAGGTGCAGGGGAGGGAGTTCTGTAGTCCCACCCTAAATCGGTATTTTACTGACAGTCGTGTTAGATGGTTACTTGTTTAGGGGTCTTGGAAGAGAACGCTAAGCGGTTAGAGGGTGGGAGGAGCCGGGCACATGCTGCATGTCCTATTTACTTCATCAAGGTACTCCCTTTCTGGATACCTAGCGTGGATCCCTATTCTCCTCTCAACTGTGCCATCTCTCTATGTGTTGCGCACTATGTTAACTGGTTGACACGCAGGTGGCATCGTCATTGGCCGGTGACAGGTAGAGAATCATGGGAATTGTAGTCCCCATCTTTCCAATTGTACGCAGTAAGCTGGATAAGCACTTATCCTCTGAAAAAATGAGTTGAAGAAGATAAAAATGTATTGCAAAATATAAGGATGGCTATTAAAGGTTATCATGCGAGAAATTATTTTCCATAATCTCCATGCTATTGTTCCATTATTATCCGTATGTCTGCCCACATCTATGTACAATCCCTTTCATTTGCTAATACGTATGTCAAAAGGATGATGTTACAAGATACACAGAGTTATAAGTGCAATATTCGCTTTCAGACCATCAATGTGATAGATTCATCTTTGCTCTCTTTCAAAGAGTCTCTTGCTAATATCACTTCCTGGTGTATGTTTGAGTGCCTCTAAAATGACCCATTGTATTTCAGTTTCTGTGTGGATCAGTTTGTGTTGTCTCTGTGGGGGCTGGGACTGTGATTGGCCCTGCTAGGGTTTTTATAGACGCTTGTAAAAGGTAGGCAGATTTGAACCGATAACCTTTAAGTATTGCCCGGCGTTAGCCGCCTCTCATACCACTCGAAGTTATCGAACAAAGAGGCAGGCGCTGGAGACTGGAAGGCAGGAAACAGAAATTTATTCCGATGGAGCAGAACACATCAAATCAGACAACAGGGTATCTTCTCGAGGTGCTCTAACCGCATCTCTGAGGCCTGGCCTCTTATACACAGGTTTATGGCTTTATTGCATGAAACACATCTTTGTCAATACTTTGATGTACGGAAAGACATCCTCGGAATCCCCGATTCAAGCCCGTTCCCACACACATTTACAGTAGAAGTCCCCACCCCGATCTCAGTAGGTGATGACTGTCATGCAGCTGGCGCAGCGGGACAATCCGCCGGTTCCCGGATTGTGTGCGGTTGATCGGATCTCATGGGGTGGGGGGCTTTGATCAGTTGTAAATCCTTTGAAGAGGACAGCGTCCTACTGTAGGGGGCAATAAACTGCATCCGCAGGGCCAGGTGATGGCCTGGGATCGAGCCGGACAATCGGGCACAGAGGAAGGGGGCTCATCAAAGGATGTGTGGTTATAAAAGAGATGGAGGGAGGTGTTAGCCGGGTACGGGATGTGGCTCCGAGGCAGGACCGCACTGAAGGGGTGGTTTATGGCCCAAGCATGTGAGAGCGGGGGCTGTCAGTGCGCGGGGGATGCTTGCGAGGTCATCGGGAGAGAGAGAGAGAGACTCGCTGGCTATCGGCAGTGGGCAGAGAGGCCATGGCATTTAAAATGGCTGCTACTTACGCGCACATATGGGCCTGAAAAGGGACAGGATGGCGCTGATAATGTTTACGTCGCAATCTAGATTTTAACAGTCCTCCCTTTTCAACATATCTAGCCAGCTTGTCAATCTATGTCTATCCCCATTATATTTCGGATTTCTACTTCATACAAAGCTTTCATGCGTTCAGCTTCAAAGTCCAGAGTCTTAGGGCAGATACAGTTAGCAAAAAGTGAGCACAGGGGTGGCAAGCATTGAACACCTAGGCAGAATCCACATATTACGACAATCGGTATCAATACGATCATAAACAACCTCCACCCCCAGTCCTTTACAGCACTCCAGAACCAACTCCCAAATGACCATTCTTCTTGTTCCTGATGAACTTCTGAGGAAAGTCTGTGGAGGTGTTCAATGGCTTTGTAAACTGAGGGTGAATTGTCCGGTATGTAGGTGCAACAGCTGGACCCAATGATACGGCATGCTCCTCCATGATCCGCTAGAACCACATCTAGAACAAGGCGGTTCTGAAGAGCCACCAGGCGGACCGCCTGAAGCTCGGCTGTATTGTTCGTGAGGATGCCAGCTGTAATGTTCATTGTCGTTTCAACTGCCTGGGTCAAATGTCGGATGGCACGGCTGTTCGCCATCGGACCCCAGAGTGGAACAAGTCCCTTCATTGCGTCCAGGAACTGTGCTCCGGTGGAGTCGGCTTGCTCAATGTCTCTTGCTCGCTTTTGTCGGTGATGGTTTGCTGGAGCCACATAGGTCGGAGGAAGGATGAAGGCAATGTAACAGGTACCTCCCCAGCCCTTGGGGAGCCAGGTGTAGGCTTTCGTACCACAAACAAAGTACATGTTCGGAGAGGTGACAAAAGAGGGTGGATCAGTTGAGTCCAAAGTTCTGGTGATGCGGCAAGAGCTGTGACCTACCAACTGTGTCCCAAGGCCTTTGATGCATGCAAGGCCCGAGACTTTGACGACAGATAGGGCCACAGTCAGGGTGGCAGCTGTTCGTTTCCGGAGGTAGGAGAAGGTGGGTCTGGCTGGGATGTCAGAGGGCAAAAGGGAGCAGCAGTTCTTCCTGTTTTGTTCTGCCAGACCCCATGATAAAAGTGTGCCACAGTTCTGCTGGAAGTGGCATTATCCCTGTAACTCTCTTGCAAGAGGATCAGCCAAGCAAGGCAGGAACCATGAACGGAGAAAGGTGAAGGGATGAAGGGGATGGAATGTCCAGTGGCATGTGGTAACAACCCACAGATCCAGCAATTTGTGGCATTAGCGGCAAGGTTGTGTTGGTGCAGTAACTGCACGAAGGAGTTGTTCCAGAACTCCTTACGTCTTTCTCGGAGTTGAGGTGAAAGAGAGACCAGGTAGTGTTCTTTGGTGGTGGTAGGTTGTGCAGTAGTTAGGAATGTCTTATGAGCTGGTGCGCTCTCTTCCACGATCCAGAGGGTGGTCATGAGGAGGAGGCAAAAGAGAAGGGCGATAAAGAGAGCAATAGTCTTTGAGCTGTGTATTTTGTCAGTCTTTGGGTTTCTATAGTGGGTCTTCGGATGTCCGATTGCTTCCATCATCTTCGCGTCGGGTGCTTCCATCATCTTCGTATCGGGCGCTTCCATCATCTTCAAGGGGCTCGGTAGCGGGCAGAACCACAAACTTCGTTTGGCTTCTCTCCTGGCAGCCTTAGTAGTGTTAGGCCACCGCTCTGAGAATTGTAACTTAGTCAGTGGTCTGCTTAGCCGAAGCTCCCTCCTTTCGTTACAGGTTATACCCTTCTCTGGATGGCACAGTGGGATCGGGGAATTCTGCCAGTTCAAGTGTCTCTGTATCAAGGTAACAGACAGTGTCTTAGTCAGATTGTACAAATAGTCAGACATTAGGACGTCCGGGATGTCGTGAATGGATGTCGGTTTTGGTGTGGACCAAATGCTCATAGGTCGGCCAAAAAGGACTTCGTAAGGGGTCAAATGGTGCTTGGTGGGGGTGGAACACATTGATAGCAATGCCAGTAGGAGAGCGTCTGGCCATTTCAGTCCTGTGGTAGCCACTATCTTAGCTAGTTTGAGTTTCAGTATGGCATTATGTCGCTCAACCAGTCATGCAGATTGGGGGTGGAAGACTGCATGGAATTTCTGTTTTACACCCAACCCCTTCAAGATGAGTTGGATAACCTCGGCTACGAAGTGGGGGCCATTGTCACTCCACAAAATTCGAAAAAGGCCGTAGCGAGGGAAGAATTCTTTCAGTAATACCTTTGCAGTGGCAATGGCAGTGTTGTCGCGAGTTGGATAGGCTTCCACCCACTTGCTAAATGCGCACACGACAACAAGTACATTTCAGACCATGGCATCTTTCTAGCTGGATGTAGTCCATCTGTAGGACTTCAAATGGATGATTGGGGACCCCAAACCCTCCCCGGGGTACTACAGTTCCTTTCCCAGAGTTGTGTTGCAGGCATATCAGACATTGTTGGACCAGACGTTTAGCTGAATCTGTAATCTTGTCATTATGCCAAACTTTGGAGACAAGTTCGGCCATAGGGGCAGATCCTATGTGTGTAGGGGAGTGTGCCATGGTCAGTATGGGGATCAGGTACGAATTGGGTAGCAACCATTTGTTTATGTCTTTTGTCCGCCATCAGCCTTCATCGTCTTTCAATCCCACCCGTGCCCATTCAGTCAATTCGTGTGGTGAGCTGGCCATCTGAATGTCCCTAATAGTTTCCCTAGCGTCCGTCCATTTTTCTGCTTGTGACCTGGTCACATACATGCGTGTCGTTGTCCTATTCTCGGCTGTGGTCCGGGCAGTGATGTCCGCCAGTGCATTCCCCTGCCCAATGATGTCCGTCACCTTTTTGTGTGCCTGGCATTTGATTACAGCAAGTTGTTTGGAAAGGAGGACCGCTTCAGTCAGAGCGGAGACTAGGTCTCCGTGCAGGATGGGTGTGCCATGTGAGGTCAGGAATCCCCTCTCCTTCCACAAGAGCCCGAAATGATGAACCCCCTGAAGGCATACTGGCTGTCGGTGTAAATATTTGCTATTTTTCCTGCTGCTAGGATACACGCTTGTGTGAGGGCAATCAGTTCTTCTGCCTGTTCAGATCGTTGTGTGATGCGGGCTGTCTCTACTACAGTTCGGGCTGTGGTAACTGCATAAGCAGCTGAGGTGGTGCCGTCGGGGAGTTTGATGCAAGAGCCGTCCACCCACAGCTCTCCGTCAGGTTCTGGGAAGGCAGTGTCTCGGAGGTCAACCCTACTCCTAGTCTGTTCGTCCGTGAGGGTCACACAGTCATGTATAGGGGATGCGTTGGGGTCGTTCTCAGGTAGGGGCAACGGAGTGGCTGGATTCAGTGTGGTGCATCTTTTCAGTGTGATGTGGGGTGCAAGCAGAGTCAGTTCGTACCCAGTCAGTCGTGCACTAGTCAGATGTTGCGTCTTAGTCTGGTTCAGGAGGGTGTCAACCGCATGGGGCACTTACACCACGAGGGAGTTCGAAAGCACGATCCCCTCACTTTGTCAGATAGAGGCAGCAGCGGCAGCTACAGCTCGAAGGCAGGCAGGCAAAGCTCTGGCTACGGGGTCAAGAGTGGCATAGAAGTAGGCACATGGAAGTGGCTTGGGGCCAATGGACGGAGTAAGGACAGACAAAGCGCACCCCTCCCTTTCGTGAGGGTAGAGGGAGAAGGGCTTCGTGTAATCGGTTGTTCCTAGGACGGGGGCTGAACAAAGGGCATCTCGTAGCTCTTTGAAGGAGGATTGGCATTCAGGGGTCCAAGGGAGCGGGAAGGGGACATCTTTAGCCAGCAGGGAAAGTAGTGGTTTTACAATGAGCCTGAAATTTGGCAGCCACTGTCGACAGAAGGAGGTGAGGCCTACCAGGGAGTGGACTTGTTTCTGGGTCTTAGGGACAGGGGTTTCTAGAATGACCTGAATTTGAGTGGGTGTAAGCTTTCTCCCGTCTTTGGACAAGAGGTGGCCTAGATAAGTGACCTGGGGTTGGCAGAATTGCAACTTCTTCTTGGAGACCTTGTGGCCATTTTCCGCGAGGAAATGCAGGAGTTGGATGGTGGCTGTGACTGCAAGTGGAGTGGTGTCGGCCGCCAAAAGGATATCATCGACGTACTGTATCAACACCACTCCATCGGGTAACTGGACTGCGTCCAGTTGTCTCTTGAGGGCCTGGCTATAGATGCTGGGACTTTCAGTGTAGCCTTAGGTGATCTACAGAATCTATATAAGCGGGCTTTTAAGGTGAAGCCGAAGAAGTATCGGCTGTCTGGGTGGATGGGGATAGAGAAGAATGCGTTCTTGAGGTCGATTACAGTGAAGGTGGTGGCAGTGGAAGGAATCAGAGTCAGAATGGTGGTGATGTCTGAGATTGCGGGGTACTGAGGTACAACTACTTTGTTGACCTCTCGTAGGTCGATGATGAAGCTTTCTCATCTCCCTCACCCTGCTTCTTTACAATGGGTAGGATAGGACTGTTGTAAACATCGCTAACTACTTCCTCTACCACTCCTGCATCTATCATGGACTGGATAATCTTTACCAATGCTTTCTCGCACTCGGGCGATATCCGATATTGTGAAAGTTTTGGGAGTATTGCGTCCTGTTGAACAGTTATGTGCACTGGGTCGATCATCATGTGCCCTACGTCAGTGTCAGTTTTGGCCCACAGATATAGAGGTAGAGTGTCGAGCAGGGACAAGTCGGCATCAGTGATGGAAAACATGTGGGACAAAGTCTGAGCAGAGTCGGGTTCTCGTACAAAAAGACTCGAACTCCGTCTTGCGAACACCTAATAGTAGCTCGGAAATTCTTCAATAAGTCCAGTCCCATAATGGCATCGGGGGTGTTGGATGAGAGCAAAAACGTTGTGTCAGTGGTGTTATTTTCCAAGTCAAAGGAGATTGGTTTGGATTAGTGGAGGGCGTTCCATCAAAACCTATTGATGTTACGTGTGAGCCAGACAAGGGTGCCCTTGGAATCAGTCGTTTAGATAACGCACTACGTGTTGCTCCAGTGTCTACCAAAAATGGAGACTTCGTACCCAGGACCTTAGCGGTGACATAAGGACCTTGCTGGTCAAAATAGAGCTCGACTGGATCCCTCCCTTGCCCTTGGCAGTCCTATGTGAAGTTGTGGGTGTTGTCGCAGTCAGACTGTTGGTACTGGTTCTGTCGGGGACGGTCAAACGTGTTTGGTCTGCCTGGCCTGTCGTTGTTGGTGTTGTTCGTGTACCCTCGTCCCTGTCTTCTATTTCTAGGCCCACCCG
The DNA here is from genome assembly GCF_964263255.1 of Lissotriton vulgaris. Taxonomy (NCBI): domain Eukaryota; kingdom Metazoa; phylum Chordata; class Amphibia; order Caudata; family Salamandridae; genus Lissotriton; species Lissotriton vulgaris. The sequence goes on along the minus strand of NW_028241417.1, from coordinate 18,217 downwards.
CTACATCTCTTGTGTCCCTGTTTTTTGTTCATTTCTAACAGGACCGAACACTGGGACTTCCAATGACCAAATCCTTTGCAAAATGCTCACTGATTCTCGTCAATGTCTTTACGTCCAGCGTAGGGTGCAGGTGTATGGTCTTTAGGGGGTGGATTTCTAGGAGCATTCGATGGGTAATTTATTTTGTACTGCTCCCTTCCTATAGTCACCACCTGCAACTGTGCGATCATCACCCTTTCCTTCAGGTCCTTTTTCTTTTTCTCAGTCGCCCTATCATTCTCGTTCTTCTAATGCTCATAATACTGGGCCATCTGAACGATAGCTGCAGGTTTGGAGGCCGCCAAACTACTCTTGCTTGTCTGTTGTTTCTGTGAGACCTCCTGCGACAGACCTTTGACGTAATTCTGGACAAACAGATGATGTCCGGTTGCAGTGGTCATGTCCTGGCCACTGTAGTCGGAAAACACCGTCTTAAACCGGGAGAAATTTTATGATACGTCTTCCTAGGGTTTCTGGTGGCAGGCTGTTACTATCGACCAGTCCACCTTCTTTTCTGGGATCAGGGTTTTCAATTTCTGGACAATCTTGTCTGGGAGGTCTAAAATGGATTTTAAAGGTTTCTGTCCAGGCTCTCGTTGTCTGTCTATGCCATCGAGTTGTGACCAGTTATGTCCGAATAGCTCAAGGTGGTCGACTTTCCGGATTTGCTTCCACACATCAGCTGGCAAACATAGCCCGAAAAACAAATCGATGTCCGCTAGATTCATAATCGTCGAACCCAAGGCTGTGCCTAGTTCAGTATAAAAGGCAGTGGGGTTCTTTCGTAAGTCGGGCAGGGATTTTTGGAAAGTCAGGATGTCTTGTGAATCCCATGGTTGGTAGACCCAGTTATAAACTACCCTCCCTCTTGCATCTTGGTGGTTAATGTCATCATGCGTTCCCTGTCCTCGTGGGGGAACCCAGTAGGGAGCGGCCTCCTTTATAGGCATCATTGTGTCCGTTTTTTCTGTTCGGGGTTCGGTCGCTACAGGAGTCGTAGCTTTAGTTTCTAACCTCTGTTCAGTGAGGTGGCTGAAAACTTCAAGCGTACGTGTGAAGAGATCCGACACATCACACTCGCCTTCATCCCCTATGTCGACCTTCCTATACAGAGTCGTTAGGCTTTCAGGACCTTTGTCTTGGTATCGATCCTCATAGGCATTGAGGGTGTGATAACAAAATCGCACAACAAAGTGTCGTCTATGGCTATCGGCATATGGATTGTACATATCCGTTACGTATTCCTCGCTCTACTTCCGTTCCACCAGTGTCCTTACTATCTTATCGATCCCTGCTCGTTCATCCTTGCTGAACTGGTTCATTCTAGTGGAATCTTTCTTTCGGGTCTCAGGGTTGTCTAATGTTATTGCTTGCGCTGCGTTGAGTACGAGGGGCTCGGCTGGCGCTGAGGCCATGAGGACCGAGGCTCTGGCACTATTCTCACCTGTGCTTGGGGGCTGCGCGTGCTGTGCTAAGGGTTGGGAAGGGGCGTATGGATGGGGCATGTAGATGATTGGGGGACCCAATAATTAATTGTCATTTGCTCGTTGTTTCGAGGGTAACTCAGGGTAGAGCGTGGAGGGTGTTCTAACGGGACACAGGCCTGATGTTTCGGACTCTTGCTTCTGCTTGGCTTCCTCTCTCTCCTTTATCTCTTCCTCAAACTTTTTGGCAGCTAGGTGAGCTGCTTTTCGTAGCTCTTTCTCTAATCTAACTTTGTTTCTCTTTTTCTGTTGTTCTGCTTCTTTGCGCCACATGCCGAGACTATCAAGCATAGTGGGCGTTGTCTTATTGTTACGAAGGGCTGTTTCCAGCACGTTTATTTTATCGTCATCGAAGGATCCTATCAGTGGCCACTGACTTTCCTGATCCTTTCTTATATATATTTGTGCCATAGCTTGCTATAAGCTACGGCGACTAATCCATATTTGGTGAACATGTCCTTATTAGGGGTGCTTTCCAGTGGAGCTGGATGGTTCATCTCTAATAAGTGGTCCGGGCTGAACCAAATACCAATCAGTGGGGAGAAGATAGGCATGACAGATTACAAAGGGGGACAAAGGTCCGCACTACCTATCCTTCACTACTTGCAAAGACTAGACAGAATATTTCTATTCTATGTTATTTGCAAACAGAGAATACCTCAAAGAACCAACTTCGAACAATCAATGTTCGGACAATCAATCAATCAGTGGGGAGAAAAATAGGCACGACAAATTACAACAGGGGACAAAAGTCCGCATTACCTACCCTTCACTATCTGCAAAGGAAGAGAGAATATTCCTATTCTTCCCCGTTTGCAGGCAGAGAATGTCTCGAAAACAATCAATGAGCAATACTAGTATTTTCAAACAATCAAACAATCGTTTCGCAATTTGTCGTGTTACACGACCTTACCAGGACCGCATGGACAGTTTCTCATCTTCCGCTTCCAGCGCCCGATCGTCCTCTATTTTCCGTAACTGCCGCTGCACTCCTGATGGTTCCCAGTCAGGACCATAGATCACTCGAGAGACGTCTGCTCGGAACCGGTGAAGTTCGGATGATCGGCTGCCAGACGAGGGTCTATCGGGCAGGTGCACTCCCGATCGTTGCAGTCGTTCACTCTGTCGTCAGGACCTCTCCCACTGGATCCACGTGTCGCTGATGGCCACACATTTGGGACACCAACTGTAAAAGGTAGGCAGATTTGAACCGATAACCTTTTAGTATTGCCCGGCGTTAGCCGCCTCTCATACCACTCGAAGTTATCAAACAAAGAGGCAGGCGCTGGAGACTAGAAGGCAGGAAACAGAAGTTTATTCCGACGGAGCAGAACACATCAAATCAGACAACAGGGTATCTTCTCGAGGTGCTCTAACCGCATCTCTGAGGCCTGGCCTTTTATACACAGGTTTATGGCTTTACTGCATGAAACACATCTTTTTCAATACTTTGATGTACGAAAAGACATCCTCGGAATCCCCGATTCAAGCCCGTTCCCACACACATTTACAGTAGAAGTCCCCACCCCGATCTCAGTAGGTGATGACTGTCGCGCAGCTGGAGCAGCGGGACATTCCGCCGGTTCCCAGAATGTGTGCGGCTGATCGGATCTCATGGGGTGGGGGGCTTTGATCAGTTGTAGATCCTTTGAAGTGGACAGCTTCCTACTGTAGGAGGCAATAAACTGTATCCGAAGGGCCAGGTGATGGCCTGGGATCGGGCACAGAGGAAGGGGGTTCATCAAAGGATGTGTGGTTATGAAAGAGATGGAGGGAGGTGTTAGCCGTGTACGGGATGTGGCTCCGAGGCAGTGCCGCGCTGAAGGGGTGGTTTATGGCCCAAGCATGTGAGAGCAGGGGCTGTCAGTGCGCGGGGGAGGCTTGCGAGGTCAGAGGGAGAGAGAGAGAGATGCGCTGGCTATCGGCAGTGGGCAGAGAGGCCATGGCATTCAAAATGGCTGCTACTTACGTGCACATATGAGCCTGAAAAGGGACAAGATGGCGCCGATAATGTTTACGTCGCAATCTAGATTTTGACACGCTGAGCCATTCTTTTTTACCATGGCACTTAAGCGATCATTTAGAACCTGATAGGAACGGTTTGTAAGATCTAATCAATTCCCTTAGTGTTAGTCAGGCCCTATATCTGGTAGTAGGTATGATGGCAAACATCCAATTGCCCCCTCCTCCCCCTGGAGTTTCAGGCACTCGGTTTGGGATTTCTTCTTTGGACTCCTTTGAATTTCGGCTAGATATTTAGTACTGAAGCAAAGGTCCCTAGCCAGTTTTAAGAATCTTGCTAGGCACAGCTGGGCAGGGAGGTCAGATGATTGTGAAAGGCATAGGAGACCAGGAGGATTGAGTTGGGGAGATCACACATTAGTGCAAGCCACATTGGGAATTCCTGGTTGCCGGTTTCAACCCCACTCTGGCTCTACCCTAGTTCCTTGGGACTAGCACCGCCTGCACACTCACTTCCACTCATCCCGACACTGCCCCCTGACAAAGCTGCACCAGCTTGTCCTACCGCACAGGGGACCCGGGAGCTTCATGCCCAAAACCAATGCTCAAGGATATGACACCACTTGTCCTCACCAAGCTTGCATGGCTGTTTGAAGGTATTGGAGACTGTTTGAGGGTGCTTTGCAAGTGCTGGGGAGGTCGTTGAAGGGAGGCAAGGACGCCTGCAGCAGGAACACCAGGGTGGCCCACCACCAGCCCACCGAGATTGTTGGATTGCCTTGCTGTAGGGCTCACCCTGAGAAAGGTCCAGGGCTTGTAATCCGGGGCTGTGGTCTGGGACCAATCATATTGAAAGTGTAGAAATTAGTGGGCGTGATGGCTCCTGCGCTGTCCTCTATCACATGAGCTCCAAGCTCTCTGAGCCATGCGCTGTGTGATGTGAGTGCCGATTTCCATTTCAGTGTCAGAGTGAGACTCAGGTATATCAAAATCTCTACCCCTGCTCTTGTGTTTGGCTCACTGGAAATGGCCCAGATACTTGCAATACAGATTTCAATGGATCTGTTTGTAACAGGACCTGCGCAAGAGTACAATCAGGGCATCACATCGGAACCAGCTGTTAGGATCCAGAGATCGCACATTGGGTACAGTATCGCCGCTGCAACAGCTTGGTGAGATTGACGTATCATCTTGACTGTGTGGCAGAGTCCAGCACGACCTAAAGAAAGCCTTAAAGTGCAACTTGCTTTACTGAATTTATTCTTTGAAAATTCAATATCTCAACCTCTATCGTTGGATTTTTGCCGTTTTAGTCTTGTTTTGATTATAATATAATAATCTGTTATTATAAACTTGTCTGGAGTTTTTTTGTGGTGTATTTATTGTGTTACTGTGTGTGTTTTGCACAATCACTTTACATATTGCCTCTGTAGATAAGCCTGATTGCTCTGTGCCAAGATATCAGAGGGTAAGAACAAGTTATCTTTTAGTGTGTATTTAGCTTACCCTGACTAGAGTGGCGATTCCTGCCTGTCTTGTGGCATACCTCAGCCAACCAGGAGTCCCAGTTCTAACAGTGAGCAAATTCTGTCTCAACCTTTTTGTTGAGAGACAGGAAATGGTATGGTTTTAGTGTTGTGACGGATACAAGAGGTCTATAAACTAGTAAGATGATTCCATGATTTAAATGCTAGCCACTGATATCTGCTGTGATTGACATGTTAAAATCTTGCCCAAGTCAATTCATCTTTGTATGGTCACTGTGTACCACTAGTGAAGAACGATATTAAAAACACATTGCGATAGATTCCACCTAGTTCATGTTATTAAGCATGCCCCTGAGTTTAAGTGTAAAATATACTGTCATCAGAATATACAAAATCTGCGGAGAAATTGGTGCAAAATACAGTAACACATAAAATACTATTGTAACACGTATATAGACTGCAGAAGGATAAGTTCCTTCAGTTTTAGTTTGAAAGGGGACACATTTGATCATTCAAAAAATGACTTCTCTTCTGCTCATAGGAATTATGGGGCATATTACCAAAAACTAGCGAAAATTATCGCTAAATAGGCTTAGCGACAATTTTTTTACCGCCAAGCATCGCCGGATTTTATCGCTGAGATAACGTGCTATTAGCAACGTTTATCTCAAAAGTGATAAAATAGCTGTCGATAGCGGCAAAATGTGTGAATATCGCTGAGATTACAGCGATATTCACGCATAAGCGACGAAATGCTCTTAGCCATGTTATCCCCCTCCCATTGGATAACATGGCTAAGAACTGGTTTGGGCAGGTGTTAGTATTTGGAGATATTCGCGCTTAACGCGTATATTTCCATCGCTACGCCTGCCTTGCTAATAGGCGATAGCAATGTTAGCGAAAGCTTTCAGTCGCTAACAGGTTGGGTACGCCCACTTTGCATGTCATTAGCGATAAATATCGCTGACATGCAAAGCGGGTGCCTCACTGCTTGCTATCGCCTACGAGCTGTCGCTAACTGCTGTTAGCGACAGCTTGCTAATAGGGCGATAGAATTTTCGCCGCTTAGCAGCCGAAAACGGCCGCTAAGGCAGCGAAAATTGTCTATCCCCCCCTTGATAATATGCCCCAAGGATTCCAGTGATGTGTTTGGCACCTGCCTCGAATAAGGCATAAACATGTATTTTGTTTGGATAGGATCCACTGCTTTAAAGATTTATTCAACATCTAAAAGCTTGCACCACACATCATAACTCTGAAGTGGCGCTGATATCTGGGCTCTTGCTTTGAGGCTGTCCAATGTGATTTCAACAAGGAAACTATAGATGTTTTGAAGCACGCCGAGTACAGTGACCTTTAAGAACCCGCTTCATTAGGGAAACGTTGCTTGTGAAATAAAACAGTTCACACAATTGTATTCCCTTAGACATTCTAGGTTCTGCACACCTCTAGCTCAATCAGCTTTAAATAGGCACCAAGCAAACTTTTCATCCATATATCCTACATTATATTGAAAAATGTACACACTTTATATTAAAAATAACCACATTAATGAAGGTTGTGCTTCAGCAACATGTTTCAAACTACCTTTTGGAGAACTGTGGAACATTAGGTGATCCATGGAAGAAAATGAACTAGCAAAGGGTCAGTAATGACGGCGTCAACATTTCAATGTTTGTCTTTTTGTTTTACCTTGATCATTCTAAAAACATTCCACACTACTGGAGTTCTATTTATCTGCACTGTAAGGTGCAAGGTAATCAAACAAAAGGTGATGCAAACTGACACAGAGCGTTGATTTGTTATTCACTTTTCAGTGCAGAGCTTCTTCAGTAGAAATGTGACTAAAAGTACTGCAATGTAATGCCCTGCACTGCTGTGCGTTATTGCGTAAAGCTGGTATCTCCTGGGTGGTATATGCGCAGTCCACACTATCAACCATGGTTTTTGCAAAGCCCTATCCATTAACATTAGATAGGGACTTGTATCAATGGTAGTTGGAATTTTGAACCACAAAATTACACCTCTTCGAGGCAGGTGAAAAAGAGGAGAAAGGTTTTCATTTTTCCAAACTTTTCTGATTTGTATTGTGTGCTGCACTGTAGTTAAGACATGTGTAGTATTGTCTTTCTTTGCTTATATGCTATTTGGGTTTGTGTTGCTTTTAACCTGGGCATTCGCTCTTGGAACACAGTGTTGTTAGTGTTCCAGAGAGTGGCGGTTGGTTTCCACTGGTTTGCCTCAAGCTGTCGGGGTACTTGTGCTCGTCGCAAATAAAGTATTTACTCTACTTTAAGTCCGATGACACTTATTACAACATGCTAAGTGGGAAAATTTTTAAAGTTAGTCTTTGTACTTGAAAGGTACCCTTCCAATGCAAAGCTTATTCTAGAGTAATGCAAACACCTGTTGTATAGCGTTTTAGGACCCTAGTGTAATTTACTGATTCATGCCCTTATATAGGTATAATTCACCTTGCCCTTATATAGGCATAGAAATCATAACCACGTTTAGACATAACCCATCCAGTCCAAATACAGGCATGGCTCCTTCCACTAGTTCAAAAAAGCCAGAACAATTTCTTGGAAAACACGGCTTCAGCAGTCAGGGACATCCCCTTTCTTGAATATTGATTTGTCCTAGAAATCATGGCGTTTTCAAAGAACTATCATTCCCTTTGGATTCTTTGGTGATGTTATTATGTCCGACTTTACGTCAAACCAGGCACCTTCAAGGTATAAGTATGCCCACACTTGCCCTAGCAAACACACAGTGGTTTGGAGCAGTTCGACTAACTACTTGCCCGACGCAGCTCGCTACATCAAGTGCCGAAGGAAGCCGACCCTCCAGCTGACGCACTGACAGAGAGGCTGCCTTTCTCTTGCTGAGAATCCAACTCTAGTGTTTCCAAGCTCCCCACGCGGGGTGTTGGGAAATCGAGTCCCGAGACAGAGATATCAGACCTCCATCATTCTAAACCAAGGTACGGAGCTGATTAGACCCTAGGAGAAATCTTGGATAGATTCTTGGCAAATAAACTAAACCTGTGCTACACCACACTTACTTCTTCCCTCGTACTAGACTTAGGTTAGGTACATCAGGGTAGGCGTACTTTAGAAGCACCAGTTGAGTACTTTTAGTCTTTGTTATTTATGTATGTATTTTATAGCTTAGAAACTATACCATGCTTTTACAGTATTATTTTATAATACTCTTCTTGCTGTACGCATTATTCTTTACAGACAGTATTACGACTGTAGCAGTTAATTTCTTCTGCATAAGAAATAAGACTGTTCAATAAATACTTTTATTGAAAATGCCCATCTCTCTATTTCTCTGCATTTCCGATGAAACAAAGCATGCACGAGTGACTGATGGGAAATATCCATCTATTGTTTCCACGACTCTGAAGATACGTTTTATCTTGGGAAAAAAAAGTTGTCATGTTTATGCGGTTGTCAGAAACTAATCCCATCTTGTTTATTCCAGAAAGTTTCTAGTGACCTCTGAGCTAGCTGGCACTCACAATTAAGTCTAATATATGCGATAGAGACCTAGTCGACCTAAGTCCTACGTCTCATCTATAGGATATATTATTCCAATGCGCAGAGCCTTTTAGGAATATAGTAATTACACTACATGGCCTCAACGTTTGGTAAGGCACTAATTTAACGCTAGATTCTAGAGTAACTCAGTTGTGCTTTTCAGAGAGACCACTTTTTCCCGTAAAATACTCCAATAGACGTCTGGAGTGGGTAAAAGGATAAAATATCTGCCATTACTGAGTAGGACGAAAAATTCTATGTATTAGTTTTTGGTTTGTTAAAGGTTGAAGGATACAGTGTTCCAAAATATTTTGCACCTTATCTTTGTTTCCTTGAAACTTGCTCTGCAAACTTTCAGTCAACAAAATGAGTGACCCCGAGAACGGTGGAGATGCAGTAAATGCAAACCAACTAGGTTTAGGCGTTACAGGTTTCCAAGAAACCAATGCGAATGCTATAATTATCCCAGAAAACGTACGGAAAAGCATTACTATGAAGCTGATAGCAAATGGCCTATCACCAAGAGGTGGTAGGGTAATTTTTTCATAGAGGCAATTTTGGCAGAGAGAGGTATTCTATTCATGGATTGTCTTCCCTGAAGCAAATCCAAGAACACATGTGTTTCACTTCTACAAAGAAGAGGAAACTCCAACGGAATAAACTCCTTTTGAGGATATTGAAATTCCATTAACATACCAACAGCATGCGCTCTGGTTTAAAGGTGCCCTTCTACATCAAAATCACATTACCAGGCTCGGTCCACTAGGTAGACCAGGAGCAACATTGCTGGTACTAGCCAGCTATACACCACATCCTACCACTGAAGAAATGTCAGGTCCAGAGCTATTAGTTCAACCAAAACAATTAATCAAAATACATAGACAATTGGTTCAATATGTCATGCGGACTCTAACAGTCCAACCTGCTATCAAGATTCCACAGCAAACCCCTTACCAGGGGAACACAAATATAATTACACCACAGACTATACAATCAGTCATTGGTAAATTACCCGCAAAATGGGAACAAATTCTATTCTGGTTAGCTCAAAAGATTACTCAAATAGAGGCAGTATCTCCAGATAGTACACCTCATGAGAAACACAGAATTTTAAAAATCTGTTTACCAATGGGGATGAGATTACTTAAAGATTTCAAACAGGTCTCTGCTATAATATTAGCTAATATTAAAGGTGAAGCAGCATCCGTGGCAATCCGCCAACAAATTAAAAGAACTTGATGTAACTGAGCAACCATATGAATTGGCCAGAATAATAGAACACTCCTATGAAGAACTAGGTAGAGATAGTTTGGGAGGGAAACCAGTTAAGCCCCAGCTAACAGAAAGTCATGAAAAGGTTTTTTAATAAAAACTCTCTCACCACTCCTAAAAAGAAGTGGGAAAATACTAGACAGACACTTCCTAAAGAGAAACGTTCTCAATCCAGAGGTAGGTCTCCTCAAAAAGAGCCCTCTGAAAAGAGGTATAACCTCAGAAATATGGATAACTTGAGAAAACCTGATAGATATCAAGATACTGATACACATTCCTCTCGTACCTTTCAGACTTCCTCACTGAAATCGGAAAGAAGAGGACGGTCAGAACACATGGAAGAACGCATGAACTCCAAAGATAATCAACACGTTCCAAAAAAAAAGAAAACCCAATTCACAAAGAAGAAGGGAGCAAGTTTAAAAATCAGACATGCTGAGGATCTTGAGGACACAACTCAAGAACGAGTAGTGTGCCTAGACAATACTAGACAGCGCATCAGAAGTTACCATAGCTCGCAAGATCCTGAAGGATCATCTGGAGACAGTGGACTTAAATAAGTACATTCATGTTGAAACTGCCGATACCAGGGTTAGTGTACCTCATAAGTTATATGAAGTGACACTCCGGATGGAGGAGGACATAACTAGGAAAATAAGAGCACTCTTTCGGGTCAAGCTCTCTAAGGGATATGACATTCTTCTAGCTAAAAAAGACTGGCCACCAAAATTTGTCAGGGAGTACCCACACTGCGAAGAAATCATTATGCCAGCCTTCTCTAATCATATTCCAATACATTTAAAATACACATATGCCAGGGCTGTGGCCCAGGCCCCAGCATTATATAAAAATCATGTAGGATGGGATGAGTATTCTCCTCACCAAAACATCTAGTTAAAAAATCAACCAACTGCTCAGAGGCAGTATCCAGTTAAGCAAGAACCTAAAAAACAGGTCAGGGACATATTAGATCAACTTGAACACCAAGGGGTGATCGAAACTTGCACCTCGTCAATGAACAATCCTTTGTTTCCTGTCTCTTAAACAGACAATACGTATCGTCTAGTTTTGGACTACAGACATTTAAACTCTTGTTGCAAAACCTTTACAGTACAAAATGTACACAGTGCAGCACTAATGAATAACATTGTGCGTAAAAAATAAAAAACAACATTAGATATTTCAAGCGGTTTCTTCTGTCAAAATATCGTACCTGAAAGCAGGAACTTGACCGCATTCTCAATTACGGGGACACAACGTCACTTCTGTCGTCTCCCCCAGGGATTCAAGAATAATCCAGGGTTATTTTCAGACAGAGTAACAGAGTTATTACAAACGTATGATGATGAGGCATTATCTTATGTCGATCACATCTATCTAACAGACGATGACTTGGACAGACACTTGAACAGAGTGAACACCATAATACTTGGTTTCGCATCTAAAGGGTACAAATTCTACTTTAAAAAATGAAGACTTGCCCACCTCAACGTCCTATTCTTAGGATATGAACTTTCAAGTGAAGGCAAAAGCCTGGAAGCAAACTTTTTAGAGAAATGTGCGCTGCTCCAACCTCCAAAAACGCTGAAAAACTTACAGTCAATTCTAGGTTTCCTGAATTTTGGAAGATATTACATTCTAAACTACACAGAAAGGGATAAACCTCTCTACAAATTAATCAAACCTGATTTCAAAACTACTAATTTGACTCAAAAACACACAGAAATGTTGCGTTCAGTGCAAACAGACATGTTAGCAACATCACAGTTACAGACACGCGTAAACGTACGTAACCTTGTATTCCGAATCATCCCATGAAGATGCAGATTCACGTACTTAACCTTTAATGAAGGTGAAAAAGTACCAATTGCTTACAAATCACACTTGTACACACAAGCAGAAATGAAATTCGCATCAACAGAAAAAAGTCTGACAGCGGTTCAAACTGCAGTAGCAAAGGAGAGAGCTCTCACACAGGGAAACCGCATAATGGTTGTTACTCCTGTATCTGCCTTAGAGGCAGCGACAAAAGCAAGCATTCCTAATTCAAAGGCTTTACATCCAAGATGGATAAAATGGGTTAACTCTCTTGCTGCAACAGACGTTGAATACGTTTTTGACCCCTACTTGAAAACTCAAGAATTTCTACAATACGAACAAGAATGTCCTCTGCCCACTGAGATTCTGCCTCTGGAACAGTGCGAATGTATAATTTATACAGGCGAATCAGCAGAGCCCACAATTGGGGGTAAACAAGCTTATACTGCTGCGTGTGCGATAGTCAAAGGTCGCAGGCGCAATGGTAAACTCAAACCTATGGTCACAAAAACACAATCTCTCAGAGACTGTACAGCTCAGCAAGCTGAACTACAGGCTTTCAAGATGGTGCTTGAAAATACCGATTGCGAATTCCCCACACTCATAGTGTGCGATTCGTATTACTGCATCCAATCTTACAATGAATACTTGCAGAACTGGGTTCAAAATGGTTTCAAAGATGCAAAAGGTGGTACAATCAAACATAAGTTGCTTTAGGAACCAGTAGTTCAATTACAGAAAGAACTACAAAAGAGTCACGTGATTAATACATTGAGTCATCAACCTGATGGAGTTCAGGTTGAAGTGAATTCATTGGCTGACGAAGCTGCACAGGCAGCTGTGCAAACGGCTTCCTTATCTGCAATCACTCGTTCAAAAACAAAAATAGACAGCAAAATAATGCAGGCTGTCGCCGCTTCCTATAATGACAGCAGTAAAATGTTACCGGAAGGTTTTTCACTCAAATACTCATATATAACTGATGCAAATAATGTTCCTTTTGCTCAAATCCCTGGTGTGGGGGATAGAGTAATTCCAAACATGGAACATAGATTAGGACTAACCTTAGCAGTACATGAAGGGCTTGCCTCTGCACACGCAGGGGTTTCCGCCACAGTATCATTATTAAAACAAAGATACTGGTGGTCGCGCATGAGGAAACAGACCAGAAACGATGTTTTGGAATGTGAAATCTGCCAAAAGATTAAGGTTTCAACTGTAAAACGCCCGGGGCAGACGCCCCTTCTAATTTCAGATAAACCATTGCCATATGTTTGCCTGGACCACTGTGGTCCCTTACAAAGGGTTTGCAACTATAAATATATCATGGTCCCAGTGGATTAATGCTCAAGATTCATTTGGATGTGGCCTCAGTGCTCGGCTGACGCCCGAACTGTTATAAAAGATTTGCGAGTCTTTATCGACACATACGCAATCGGCACACTACATTCTGACCAGGGTCCTACGTTTAGCTCTTGAGCTTACAAAGAGGCCATGGCCAATCTGGGTGTTGCATTGCTGTACTCAAGTCTATTCCATCCTGATGGAAATTCTTTAGTGGAAAGAAAAAACCGGGACAGAAAGCAATCTATAACAGCTAGGGTATTAGCCGCAGGTGACGGGTGGGTCAAACATCTAATAAGTGTTTGATATCAAAGACTGTTTGGCTGTTTTACAGGACTTAAATGAAACAAAAAGAAGTCCAAGCAACACATTACAGAAGGCAATGACCACTGAAGAAAAAACACCTGTCCAAGCAAGGCCTGTCTGGATTCCAAAGATTGGGGATCTAGTCAGAGAAAAGATCGCGGATACGAAGGAATTTGGGCCTTCATACAGAAAACCAGTACCTGTGCTTGCAATCCACAGATCAAGAACAGTGTTACTGCCACCTCTTACTGGAAGAAAGGAGAACCGGTTCGTATCTATTGACCTGGTAAAACCACATCATCTCACCGATAATAAGTAGTAGGCCCAGTGGACTCCAAAGATGTAGCAGACGACCAAATCTTGCTACTATCCAAGAGGTTCAAACTGAGAGACTCATCACCTTTGAAGAATCTGCAGTGGGAAAAGAAGGACTATGCAAGGACTATGCAACAAATCAATGGATGTTGTGCCTCTTGAAACCCAAATAACAGTTCGTCAAGACACCCCTGTCTACAATGATATAGTTCGGACTATACTAATATGACACGGGACCAAGCAGCTCCAGCGATTTTGAGTAATCCGGATGCAATACCAACAATTGACAGAACTGCCTCTGGCTATTTCATCAACTTTGATATGTTTTCTGAGGATCCCAGTGAGCCCGAAACAACGCCAGCAAATAAAACGGTGAAAGACCAAGTAACAGAACTTTTTCAGCACCTAGAAAAGACTTATCTGGTTTCACCATGCATTGAATTTTGGATTGTGTTAGGCGTACTTTTTCTCCTACTGTGGCTCTTTCTTGTATTAAGTTTTGGAAAGCTGATAGATGGAAAATATAGTAAAATGGACACAGCAAGTAAGAACATCAACTTGCTCCTGAAGCCACACAAATCATCTCATTGTGAACAAAGAGACCCGTCATCAGTGAACATCACAGCCGTTCCTATACCCGGTGGTATATCATGGGACAGAACTGATTATGACATTTATGGTCCTGCCGAGCTGTTGAAGATTCCACATCAATTTAAGGTTTCCTTGAGTGACTTTGTTTCACCCAGCACATTTTCTGATGATTGGGACTTTGAGACTCCTAATAATATGATGTCAGATTTAGAGATGTCTGCAAAATTTACAAACCATGAATATTTAGAAGGTTCATCAGATTATGAATAAATGTATTGTTACAATCACTATAGTCATCATTACTTGCACAAATCTGCAAACCCTAGAAATGTTTTTACTTATAATCAATGGGAACATTGTTCAACACCACCAAAGGGTAGCTCAAAAACATTTTATGAAAAATGTCCATAGTACAAATCCGGAAACATTTTATTTTAAAAATGTTAATAAGACAGGAATGAAAAGTGTGTTAACAAATACAACGCAAATTTATTCAGCAGCCTTTAATGCCCAGCTGTCCTCATTAGGATTCGACTTCTGGAGTGTCAACATAGAAACAAAAACTGTCTGGGGCTCAATCGACTGGCAAGTACAGGGAAAAGAAGCTTTATTTGGAGCCTATAATATTCCTGAAAAAATAATGTTTTTGAATGACACTGTTCAATAAACATCCTGTCTTGGCCTAGCCAAGATAAAAGATTTGAACAATCCGTACATACCTGTACATACAGCTGATAGCAAAAACACTTCAGAGGGAGGGGTCGACGTAACATCGAATTTACTCAAAAACAGAACTAATCCTGATTGGAAAAAAATGGTTAATCTGGCCCACAGACACAAATAACTGTCAAGATAGGTTCCTGAACAAGACACATGGGTTTACAGAAACTAGGCCAGACCCAAGATATGCCCAGAGGCAACATCCAGGGATAGTAACAACATACAGTGTAGGAAAACTATGCCTCGAAAGGCTAAAAAAATCTACACTTACAGAGGTTTAACAAAACTTAACTTTACTTAAAGATGGCGTTGATTTGAGAGAATTCTTACTAGGGCCTCATAAACCACGTCATAAACGTTTCATATAAGCTGGTATTTATGCTGCTTATAATGAAGGATGGAAAGTCATGCAAATGGAAACTGCAGAACGAATACGAGAAATTGATTGTATTAATTTAGAGAAAGCACTCTGTGTAGTTGATAATGGGTTAACAACTCTTTCATCCAGAATGTATACTTTGGACAGCATTGTATCCTCTGCCATAGACATAATGGGACAGGACTTGCTCATGTTACAACATGGATAGTTTTGATTGCATTCTATAATGCTGCTAGGCTGGACGTTACAAAATCTTCGTTCAGGCTATGTGCCTTGGCGTCTAATAAACACCACATCATTGTTTACTGGATTTAACGTTACAGATAAACAAATCTCTTTGGCACAAAGGAGAGAAGACTATACGGTGCTGAGCATAGAAAAACTGAAAAGATTACCATTGACTGTTTCTGAAAAACCAGCCATAGAATGGATAATACATGGAACCATTACATTGCCAGTGACAATTTTCCAGTTTCAGTATTGCTTGAAACACATACCCGCAGGCCTGTATGAAAGGTTGGGTAAAGAATACATAAAGTCAACCGGGCACTTACCATACACACACAAATGTTGGATTGGGGGAAAAGAAGTATTTCTTAGTGGTACTCAATGTAACAGCACTCTAAGCTGTACACTTTTATGTCAGGGTATTAATTTACATGGAGCCTGTGATGGTTCTTCAACCAACTTATCCTGCCACCTGCAAGGTTCTCCGGCAGCAGTGATAGATCCAATTGTTAGGCAGCTTTCCAATGGGAGCTACATAATGTTGAATAATCACAGCTGGTGTGGAATGATGCCAGGAATTCTTGTAACTGTGTCAGCCAGGGTCACTTGTTGTATGCAAGTATTGTTTCCTAAAGCTAAGACAGACGAGGAGTCGCCACTATGGCCTTCACTGAACATCTCTTCTATTCAAATTGATAATTTAAGCAGAATGAAAGCCATTTTGTTTACAATAAACTGTGCCACTGACCTCGTCTAAGGAGACGTATGAACTACAAGTTTCAAGGTCCTCTGCAGAGATACATACCCTTTTATCCACAAACTGTCCAATACATTTCGTAGAAATGTTAGGTCATATCTTAAACATGTCGAATACCAGTAGCATTGTACATGTATTTAAGACAATTTTTTCGGAACTGTTAGCACCTTTTAAAGCAGTCCTTGGCATTTTTCCAAACTTTGTGCACTCTGTGTTCGGTGGCCTGCCTCTCATTTTGGGACTCGTAGCAGGAATACTATTCTTGTTCCTTCTGCTCCAATATGGCAAGTCTGGTCAGCAACAACACCCAGACTACCATCGAGAACACTCACCTGGCAATGAAGTGTCGTGAGAGCATGATTCAGATCCTGGGCCTGGCTCATTTAAGAGATCTGGATACCACATGGTTTCTATCATTCAGACCCATCTGGCAAGATTGCAAATTACCTGTTCTACGATGCCTGCTATGTGGAGAAGAATACATGCTAGACATTTGCTAACACTTCCATCAGCACTGCCAACGGATGTTGACGCTTTGCTTGGTTTGGTAACGGCTCATGCATTGTGTTGTCCCCAACGGCTACTAATTCTGATGACGACATTCATTGAGGTCTCACCAGCACAACCAGCTGACGGTGAGATACGTGGGCCAACAGGAACACAGGTACCATCTACTACAAACATTGCTAATGTGATTGACGCTAACTGTGATGCTTCTCATCTGTGTACAATTGATCTGCTTAATGAGGTAGTCCAACTTTTACCTACTATCGTAGACGATTTCTTTACCAGCTTAGAGGATTTAATATTTTCTCCTTACAACGAGATTGACTTTTGAAATTAGCACACAGCGTTCTATGGGACTCTGTATTCGACCTTCACTTTTCAAAACAAACTTCTGATTTTAGAAATATATTTTTCTACGATTTAACTTTTTTCCAAAATTGATTTTTATTTGTTTTGGCGCAAAGTAATCTGCTTAAAGTAGAACTATTCTTAGAGAACAAGAATTCTTTGAACACTTCCAAGAGACAATATTTGACCTCGTTCACAACCAAAACAGTTTATATATTCTGTCATGGAATGGTCTCTACCTTTCTTCTGTATTTCAGAGCCATTTCCTATATGTTATTTAATGACTCATTCTGATAAGCATTTTTCAAATGTCACACTACATGCTTTGAATGAAAATATTGCTTTTTTAAAATGCGTACAGCACAAATGCTCATTTTCGTGTACAACCATTTCTAATGCATTTTATGTATTTTGGGTGGGATTGTAAACACATGCTTTAGATATGTTTTGCTTAGTATTTAGTAATATCGAACATAATGTGGAGTGGGTGTTGTATAGCATTTTAGGACCCTAGTGTAATTTACCGGTTCATGCCCTTATATAGGTAGAGTTCACATTGCCCTTATATAGGCATAGAAATCATAACCATATTTAGACATAACCCATCCAGTCCAAATACAGGCATGGCTACTTCCACTAGTTCCAAAAAGCCACAACAATTTCTTGGAAAACTAGGCTTCAGCAGTCAGGGACATCCCCTCTCTTGAATATTGATTTGTCCTAGAAATGGCATTTTCAAAGAACTACCATTCCCTTTGGGTACTTTGGTGACGTTATTATGTCCAACTTTACATCAAACCGGGCACCTTCAAGGTATAAGTATGCCCACACTTGCCCTAGCAAACACACTGTGGGTTGGAGCAGTTCGACCATCTTCTTGCCTGACGCAGCTCTCTACAGCAAGTGCCGAAGAAAGCTGACCCTCCAGCTGATGCACTGACAGAGAGGCTGCCTTTCTCTCGCTGATAATCCAGCTCCAGTGTTTCCAAGCTCCCCTCGCAGGGTGTTGGGAAATCGAGTCCCGAGACAGAGATACCAGACCTCTTTCATTCTAAACCAAGGTACGGAGCTGATTAGACCCTAAGAGAAATCTTGGATAGATTCTTGGCAAAGAA